>NC_079511.1:12542327-12842327 GCF_000801105.2 Raphanus sativus
TTTTTTTTTATTTTCTCCTTTCAAATCTTAATCTTTTCATCAAGCAAAAAAAAAAATCTTAATCTTTCAGTATGTGGCTTCTTTTAGGTTCGGAAATTTCACTTTATCACAAAGGCTCTCTTTTTAAAGAAAAGCAAATCTTTTGTATGGGTCTTGTACTTTAATCATATCTTTAATAAAGTGATTTACAATTAATTAGACGAATAAATACGGAAATTATTATTTTCTCTCTTTAATGACTACTATAGACATGACTCGTTCTTTATTGAGCTTTTACAGAATAAATGATAAATTATCCATTTGTATCTCAACTTGTCGGACTATATGCTCATAGTGTAAATTAGTTCTATAATATTATGCATATAGTCGTGCATATAGTGTAAATTAGTTCTATAATATTATGTTCACAAATTTGAAAATTCCATAAACATTATTTGAAAATTAATTTTGATATATATCATCACCATATTCTTTTCACTAAAAAATTACATAGTTTTAAGAAATTATGACATAGCATCACTTAAATATGACATATATAATTTTTTCTTATAAATGTTTATTCTCGCAAGATTTTTTTAATAAGGTAATAATAACTAATAACTTCTACATCAACCACTAATGCAAATTTTCTCTTTATAAATTTCTTTTTCAAGATTTTCATGAAATAATAATAATTATTTTTTACGTTTTCTAAAGGTTAGTATATATATATTATCAAAATTATTTGTAAGTGTGGCCTACAAATATAAAACTAAAACAATCTAATCAAACAATTTATAATTGATATTTAGTTAATTTTAATTTTAATTAAATTTATCGATTCATTAAATAAATTAACATATTGATTTTCACCAGTTTAACATATTTTCAGTACAGTAAAAATCCAAAATTTATTAATATATATATAGACTTATAAAATTAGGGCATAATATACATATTTAAATAAATAGCCATTTTCCTATAAATAAAATTTATTCTTAGTAAATATATTTTTAATTCTATCAGAGTTTAAATAAAATAAGATAAAAATAATTAAGCCAAAAAAGATTATATATAACTAAATTTATTATTTTATTTTTCTGTCTTGATAAAATTAAAATATAAAAATAATAATGTTCAAATTTAAATTAAAATAAATTATATTAAAGTTATTAGTTATGTGCATGGCAGAAAAACTCCTAGTAATTATATATACATGAGGTTTGGGAGGAGATGCTAGCTGTTCGATATTAATATGAAACAACTTTTAATACTAATGGTTCCATATTCCACAATTAAAAGAGACATCTAATACAATTAATAATGTTTTACTTATTGTTTTTTCTCAAAAAATGTTTGCTTATTGCTAAATAAAGTGGAATGAATTAGTAAAATTAAACTTTGTACATGCATGGGAAATCTTTATTCTCGATTAAGAATTTGAAGTTAAAGAAAATGAAAATAAATTGAGGAGAATTTTTTTTTTAACCAAACTAGTACAGTCTAAAGCTTCTGTTTCCTACTCGAAGAACGTTTTGCTGATATAATTAAAATTTATGAAGAAACTGAGGAGAACTAGTTTCGAGGCTTTATATATTGAGATAAAATTTAAAATACATGCTGGTAAATAAGCCTAACATTTATTATATCCGAGATTCTAATTGGACGATTCGCTCCAGATGGAATTCCAAAATAAAATATTCATAGTGTTTAGATCCATATTCAAATAGTAAAATCTTGCAACCGTCACAACCAAATTCCTAATACGGATATCTTGATTTTATACCCCAAATCTATATTTTAAAAATATATTAATTTTTTAATTTTTATTGATAATTATATTTGATATGTTAATGTTTATACATAAAATTAATTTGATAATATTACATTTTAATTTTAATAATATTATATACACATATCATATATAAAATTTATATATATAGTTAATTTATATATTATTTATAGAATTTATTATTTTTAAATATATATATATATATATATATATATATATATATATATATATATTATATATATAATTTTTATTAATCGAGTTTCGATCCGGATATTCATGGGTAATATAATATCTAGACGAATATCAGGATTCTGGACATTTGAAAATCATAAATCTGAATCCAAATACTAATCCGAATTCAGATACTCTAAAATGTTTTAGATATCCAAATCCATCCCATCCATAATGCATGGTAAAGACTTACCTTATCCACATGCACATTTTTTTGCACTGGAACCGAATGCACTCTATCATCTTCTAGTCTCTTAGACACTATTTGTAAAGTGATTTGCCACATGTTTTCTTTACAATCGTTTTTTACAAAAAATGTGAGGTGACTATTAAAATTGATGATATGTCATATAGTTAAATATGACATGAACAATTACATTTAATTATGATAATATTTTTTTGAAAAAAAAAATAGAATATGACAATAACTCATATATTACATTTAATGTTGATTTGTATTTTTGGTAAAACTTTTTAGAATATGATGATAACTCATAAATCATCACTAAAATAAATATATTCAAATATTACATTTGAATTTCGAAATATTATTTAATTTTACCTTTATAATTATAAATTTTTACTATCTAAAATTTTCAAAATTTTCTGCTTTTTAAAAAATTTATAAAATTTAAATCGTAATATCATTAATTTCTTTTAGATATCTACAATTTATAAATATAATTTAGTTTTAATTTTTAATACTAGACGATTCTATATGATTTTTAGTAATTTTGTACAAGTTGATTTAATGCATTTTAACCAAAAGAAATAAATAAAAATTTATCTAATATTTTAATTTTAAATATATATATATATATATAATATAATTTAAGTTAAAACTCTTAATTTTATGCTTAATTAAATGATATTAATATTAATTATTGGTCAAAAATAATAAAATATATAATATTAATAAATTTCATTTTTAAATATAATTTAACTTTTAAAAAATTTATGATTTCAGATCGTCAAGGAAAACACCTAGTTACGTTTAAATTACATTGTTGGATTTTAGAAGTAATTTTGGATACACACTCCACCTAGCTTAGATATATATCTTTTGGGTGCTTAGAGCATCTTTAATGGGATAAGTGGGGAGATATAGCTTAGATATGAAAAATTAATAAAATAATGTAAGAGGTGAAATTTAGTAATAATTAGTAGTGGGATAAGTGGGAGGATATATAATTTGAATCTTAATAATTATATAATTTAATAATGTTAAAACATATAATAATTTTTAAAACATTAAAAATAATTTTTAAATTGAAAACATAAAACAGTAATACTAAATTTTATTTGAAAATAAAAAGATACCCAATATACAATTTCAAATTATTATGAAAAAAAAAGATAGAAGCAGTAGCACAAACATGTTGGCCTGTTTGATGTTTTGGGTAATTGGCCGAACTCTCCTCTTTCACCCTGAGAAACTGCCTTGGTCAAGAAGAGAAGAAGCAGTAGCACAAACATGTTCATATTTCTGCAGAAGAAAAAAAAAGTGGAGATGAATGATATGATATTTACCACATACAGCAAGACTCGGAGAGTCTAAAAAAATCATTTTCTTTAGTTTTTTCAGGCAAAGCAGAGAACTTTAACTCGCATTATCTATAGCAGGACCTGTATAATCGAATTCAAGGAGGAAGATGAGTGTGTGTACCTTCTCGAAGGGGCCAAGAATCCGAACAAGTTATCTATCTCAAGACTGACAAGTTCAGGGCTCCTTTCTCCTTTAATCGATTGTTTCTCAGTATCAGGTTCAGGGCTCCTCTCCTCTTTAATCGTTTGTTTCTCAGAATTAACCTGTAAAATTACAAAAAAAATATATTCCACATTCAGAGCAGTACTAAAGAACGAGGGGAGTCATCTCCCACATGAAAACTAGAGGTTATAAGAACCAAAGAAGCAAAGGATAAGAAGAAAATCTCCATAGCCAAAGGCTCTGCTGCAGGAGATGCAAGCTTTTCCATTAACAAAAACAAAACAAAACAAAACAACATTAATCAGTAATCAAGCTCATCTATTCGTGGTAAATAGCAAGGAAATAAACCAAACAAAAAGAAACGCAAAACATTCCAAAAGCTGAAACTTTCTCAATTACAATCCTGTGGCAAAGCACAAAGCCTCTAACTTTAGGTTTGGTTTTTTCTAGAAATTGAGAATCAGATCGAATTAAAACCTCGTAGACGATGATTCCGACAAGAGCGATGAGGAAGAAGAAGGATATAAGGCATGCCCAAATATCTCCCATCTTCCTCCTTCCTTCTCCCTACGATCTATTCCCCCTGGTGTTTCTTGTTCTTCTCCAACTTAACTTTGATTAGGACAACAAGTTAGTAGTGGGCGAGATTCGATGAGGTGAGATTGAGAAAAGTAAGTGTGGTTGGTGGGATCAGTGGAGAGATAGAGAAGATGAAAGTGATGATGAGGTGAGATTGAGGAAGACGAAGAAAAGAGGAAAAGAAGAAAATTAAGCCACGTCACTTTAGAAACTATCTCAAAACACTTCTTGCCTAATAACCCAAAAACACATCTCAGAACAGTTTTTCTTTTTTTTCATTTTATTATATTCTCATAAGATGTGGGGGGATATTGCAATAAAGATGCTCTTAGGTTACAACTGGAGGATCAGCCTAATTGGATATTAATCAACACTGAAAACATATATAATTGAACGTTACGACAAACGGGTCATGTGTCCCGGCAATTTTTTTTCGTTAAATAATCAACTAATCCGGTTTTTTCAAATAATTTATTTACATTTTATGAAAATACGCCTAACTAAATAAAAAAATTATGATATTATTTTCAATTAAAAGTTTTCTATATTAGCCACTGGTTAAAACTACTAAATATTTACTTGGTGAAAACAGAGTCTCCCATATATAACAAAATAAAGTGAACAATGATTTTTATTTTTTCTAAACGAGTGATTTTATTGGGAAAGAGTTAATTTAATGACTATATAATAATGTAATGTGTTATTCAGTGTTTAAAAACACAAAATAAAGTGAGTTAATTTAACTTATCAAATGTCTGTAATAATTAGTTTCTAACACAATTCATTTTTCTGGTGATAAAAATTTTCAGTTATAATGGTGAGAGTTTACTGTATAAAAATCATTTTAGATGGATTAGTTACAAAAGAACAGTATTTCGTTAAATTATTCCTTTTTATGTTTTTTTTTTCAAACGATTCCTTTTTATTTGTTGTTGATAAAAATGATTATTTTCTTTTAAAGACCTTAATGTGCTGCTTTGTCATAGGATTGTGCACCTAAAGCCTAATCTAAGATACTAATTTCTTGATCAATCATCAAACAGAAAGGCGTGTAGACACTATTATGTTGTATATATAGTTCTATCATCTAAAAAAAAAATAGTTCTATCATCTAGTTGAGATTTGTAGTTCTGTCACCCATACTAGTAGAATCCAAGAAGCAACAGCAGATGAATGCAGAATACTGTTCCCGAAAGAGTAATTTTCCGTCACATGTCCATAAGCCACAATCAAATTTATAAGATTTAATATTCGATGTTAATTAAATGCGAGACAGACACTAAGAAAATGTAGATAACATGTTTAACTAGAAAGAAAATAGTAATGTACACACAAGGATTATCTTTATTATGTAATCTTTTGTTTGACTCCAGTGGGCCAGTGGCAGATATAAGAAACTAATTAAAGAAAAGAACATGAAAGCTAACTTCATGGCCTAATGGTTTCGAAGACATTGTCTTCTTTGAAGCCTCTCTACTTGCCAACTCACTTTTTGATTTTTTGAAGTTTTTCTAAGCAAAACCATTTATTAATCTCAGAAAATATACACTACACTATTTTCTCCTTCCAGTACCTTTTTGATTGCGATTGCTTGCAGAACCAATAGCTAGGGATGTTAACATGGGTGATTGCCCATGGGTTTACCCAAACCCACTAATATTGAGTTGGGTTTTTACCCATCCAAAATTAATTGGATCAATCATGGGTATAAATTTTAAAACTCATATTCATAGTGGGTAAAACAAAAGGGTAATGGATACCCATGGGTTTTCATATATATAAAACAAAAGAGATTATGTTTTCCACTATTTTAATTAAGTAAGAAAATTTGCAAAAACCTTTTTTCTGTCGAAAACAAAAAATAAATTTCCGACAAATTAAAACACATGTTTTTCAACCAAATTCGGAAAATCGAGTTTTCTCGCCAAAACTCGAAAACCGAGTTTTCCCGTCAAAAACGAAAAACCGAATTTTCCCGCCAAAAACGGAAAACCAAGTTTTCCCGCCAAAACTAAAAAATCAAGTTTTTCCGTCAAAATCGAAAATCCGGATTTTTCCGCCGAAACCCGAAAACCAAGTTTTTCCATCAAAACCGGAAACCGGATTTTCCTGCCAAAACCGGAAAACTGAGTTTTCCGCCAAAATCCGAAAACCGGGGTTTCCCGCCAAAACCGGAAACCGGATTTTCCCGCCAAAATCGGAAATCTGGGTTTTCCTGCCAGAACCCGAAATCCGGGTTTTCCAGCCAAAACCGGAAAAACGAGTTCCCGCCAAAACCAGAAACCCAGGGTTTCCCGCCAAAATCAGAAATCCGAGTTTTTTCCGCCAAAACTCGTTTTTCCGGCCAAAACTTTTTCTGGCCAAAACCGGAAAACCAAGTTTTTCCGCCAAAACCCGAAAACCGAGTTTTCCCACCAAAACCCGAAAATCGAGTTTTCCCGCCAAAACCCGAAAACCGAATTTTCCCGCCAAAACCAGAAAACCGAGTTTTCCGCCAAAACAAAAAAAAACCGAGTTTTTCCACCAAAACTGGAAAACCGAGTTTTCCCGCCAAAATCGGAAAAATATCTCACATTAATGATATTAATATTTTACATGATCTTTTTAAAACAAATAAAGTAGTAATTTGGATACCCATGGATAAACCTATACACATTTGAATTATTTTTATGGGCTAAATTTTAACCTTGATGTTTCTGGATTTTCAAGAATTTGGTATAAATTGGGTTGGATTATTTGTGGGTTGGACTGGGCTGGATTATTTTACCCACATTAACATCCCTACCAATAGCACATCTGACACAAAACGGAGGTTCTTTGAGACAGAATAAAAAACATAATTTTGAAAATGCATTTCAAAAACAAATTTAATCTCTACTACGTGTGATTAACGTCAACCTTCAAGAAGAATTGAGCGTAACAGATTGTATTTTTATATTTCATTTCTTGAAGATATATATAACGTACGACAAAGCTACTTCGCAATTCACACATGTATAAGATTCGATACAATAAAAGTTGCTTACAACACAAGTTTATACCCTAATATAGGTTGTCTCTCCGCAAGCTACGGTTGTCGCGCATAAAGTATTTTAAAGAGAAGAAGTGGAACAGCCTTCACAAAATATCAGATTTACTTGGGATAAAGTTAGAGGATTAAAGGACATAACATATAGAGTTTTCGGTTCTTCAAAACTAAGATGATCTTAGTGTTTATGGTAGTAGGGTCATCTTTGTGACAACCACGTTTCTCTGGATGAATTGATGTTTATAATATGGATCGAAAGATATCAATTGAATGTCGTTTAAAATGATATAACACATCAAGCGTCGAGCATACTTTTTTCAGTAAGAGAATCGATTACACTAACTTATGTTCGGATTTGATGTAAGAAGTCTCCAGCTTTAGTCTCCTTTTCGTCGGCATTTTGTTTAATCTCCCTCATAACATTCTTTGAATGGACCTCTGAGAACATATGCTTCTTATTCGTTGCTGAAAATATATCAGACACGAATCTTGTGAATTGTGATATGGAACTTATCCACAATTCAAACAAAAATTGAAGGCTCCTCATTGCCTAAACTTGTTGAAAAAGTATAACGTTTTCAAGCCTAGTCATTGTGATTTGTGATTGATATGTTTACTGCTCCGTATACTTATTATATATTTCTTTCTTGAACTATTTTATATTTCTTGAAGATACACGTAAAATTTATACGCTAAAACACAAATATACGTATCATCTACACAAACCACACACTAGTTATGATGGAATCTTTGATGAAAAGAGTATTTACGTATCACTCCATGTATCACTTTCATCTCCATCGTTGCTAGCTACATCCTGAAAAAGAAAATAGAAAGAGAGAAAGTGAGTGAATGGCAGATAAATCACGTGTTGGAATTAGAACAAAAATCAATAAGATTCTGAACCATATATTGATTTGGTTTAGACATATATTGATGTATGGAGGATAAAACCTGGTGTATTGAGTTTGCTTTCTTCAAAATCGCGCTGATCTTAGTGTTTATTGAGTCAGTTGTTGCAGCAACAGATAACGTTATTGTAACCACATGTCTACAATTAAATTGCTGGTTACAAAATATAAGAATTCAAAATTGCAGAAAAAGATTATTAAAAGTATCAAGAAGCGGGACATAACTTTTTCACAAAGAGAATCCACTGCACAGTCTGCACTCACTTGTGCTCTGATTTGTTGCAAAAAGTCTCCAGCTTCAGTTTCTTTTTCGTTGGCATTTTGTTTGTGCTCCCTGACATTATTCTTCACATGGACCTATGAGAACATATATATGCTTGTTAATATTTCGTAATATGAAAACAATTGCTGGAATATGGAACTGACCCACATAGTAGTATACTAAAGTGGGACGAAAAGAGTAGAATACTTCTATGTATCCTAGTGTCTGGCTTAGGAGCACATTTAGTCTTAGGCTCTTCTTTGTTGATTATAGACAATGAAATATGCTTCTTAAAAGCGAACCTGAGTCTTGTAGTTGTAGGGACTGCGTTCTTTTGCAGTCAGATGCTTTTGAGGCTGTCTTAGAAACCATCCATTGAACAGGTGGACATGGCCGTGGTAAAGACTCAGCATGATTCTGGAGGTATGAGAGGTTTACGGGCGCCAGACAACTATTTTCTGCTTAGCCACTAGAGAAGAAGGTTCACCATTGTTATGGACATGCCTATTTTCATGGAAAAAATCATATAGCTCTTGCTCTTTTCGTTCATGGCTGTCACTGGACTTTTCCCACTGCTCAAAATTTGACGAGTATCGCTAAGACAATAGGTTTCTGATAAGTCCAATTTTATATGTAAAATTGTAAACTGATTGTAAATGTTCTTATTTCTCAGTGAACAAAACAATTTTGGTATATTTATACCTGAATTAATTTTTTGTTTTATTTCTAAAAGTATATATATGGAATTTAATGTGCAAAATGGTGAATAAATGTAGACGTAAGGAGGAGACTGGACATGGATAAAGAGTATATTAAAGAAACAGTTATTGAAAATGAAAATCTCTAAAAATATAAAAAGGAGAGTATACAAGTCAATGCCGGTTTCCTGGTTAATGACCTTCCAAACTAGTGCCATTTTATTCCATTCCACTAGGAGTGTTAAATACGAATTTCAATTCATTTTTTTGGTCTGTCAATATTTTAATTTATAAAACTAGATTTTGATCCGCGCTTTTGAAGCGCGGAATATTTTACGATGAAATTTTTTACTAATAATTTAACAAATGTTTTGATAATTTTTAAAGAGTGTGTATTTAAAATATTTTTGTATTTAAATCAGTATTTTTAAATTCAACCCGATTGTGATTATACCGGTTAATCCGGAGATCTGACAATTCAATTTATGTTTTTAAAATATTCATATTAAAAAATCACTAAAACCCGAGACTAACCGATTGAACTGATGGATGACCGATATGTAATCTAATTGGATTTAAATTGTAATAGTTTCATAATTTGTAATCTTATTCTTAATATATATATATATATATTGCAGATAAAAATAATTAGATATTTCATTTTAGATATTTTGACAAGTTTTTAAATATTTTAATAATCTAAAATTATTATATTAAAGATAAGAATTGTGTAAATATTTATATATATTTTTAATTAATTTTTGAAACATAAAAAGAAGATACTAATAACAATATTTTGTATATATTTAAAATATTTCTAAATTATAGTTAAATACATTACTCAATGCAAGTCTAAGGTTAATCAATTTTGTAAATTATTAAATCTATTAAAATTTATTTTGAGTTTAATTTTAAATTTAAAACTTTATTTCTTTGAAAACACCTAGTTCAACTAAACTAAAAAGTGGAGTAAGGGTCATAATTTAAACGAGTCAACAACCACAAAAGATGAAAATCAAAGATTACCCAAAGGTAGGCATGTTCAATGCGGATTTCGGTTCAGTTTCGGTTTATTTTTTTGGTATTTTGGTATTTCGGTTTATAAAAATTAGATAACATATTAGAACTATATTTAGTTTGGTTTGGTTCGGTTTTTATACTAGGAATTTTTGGTTTATTCGGTTTTATACCAAAACAACATTATTATTTGGTTTGGTTCATATTATATGAAATTTAAAGAGTCATGTTGTCAAAGCTATTATTTATTAAAATATCTCAGATGGTCATCCTATAAATAATAGAATGTCAAAGAATAACAAAATAAAATAATCAAATAATCAAATCTAAAACCAAAATCAAAGCTCAAAATTGTGAAAAAAAATGAAAACCAAAACATAAGCATGAAAGAAACGTTCCCCCACTCTCCCATAGTTGGTCCATTGTCCATCAAACATATGCCTTTTCTGACTGAACCCAAATTTTTTTTCCTTTATAGATAAGTAAAAAATTGTGAGTAACTCCAATGCTTGTAAATATAATAAATCAATGCTTTCAAATTAAAATATGAATTACCTTCTACTAAAGAGTCCATAAATTCATAGTCATTCGACATCTGTTCGATGCTTTTTTGTTTGTCAGATAAAACTGCAGTTTGGATCTAATTTTGTGTCAAGATCGAGGCTTCAACCATAGCAGGAGAAGAAAACTTCTATGTGGGTCTAAGATTCTACTGGCAGTGCTGAAAGCAGATTCAGATGAAACAGAAGAGACAAGGATCACACAAACATCCTTAGCTATTTCAGACAATACATGAAACTTCACACTATTGTTTGTTTCTACTTCAACCTTTTCCAACAAGTATATGCTTAAGTCATTAGCTGATTCAACAAACTGGTTCGCAGACTGAATTTTCTGATAAAGCATGGAAAATAATGTGGAGCGACGACGAGTGCTTCTAGATAAAGATCCACCAAACATCGTATTAGTAACCAAACAAGATACCTATCCAGTTTGACTTTCGCTCGATGCATCCATGTTCCTGCTCTGAGATAACTTACATGCATCAAATAACTTACGTTAAAGACTCACGACTTTTTCCTTCATTTCAATAGAAGTCGAACTGTGACTTTGATTTATACTTAAGAACTGAGGGGCAGCAGTTACATCTAACCTTTTCTGGATTATCTTTAGATTTCGTAAAAAAATTCCAAGCATCAAAACGAGTCACATACTGCTTCTTTGGTTTTGAGATTGAAGCGTAGTAGCATCGATAGAAGGTTCTGTTGGTTGCTTCCTCTTTTTTCCTGCAGATTGAGTCTTCTGCCATAGAATCTCCCATCTACAATAAGTATAAGAAAAAGTTAGTTGATCATGAAACAGAGAAACAAACAAAACGGTTAATGACTTAGTTTTTTTACAGCTCTTCTTGTCCTCCTCTGTTTTTCCAAAGGAATTTCATGTTACCATCTAATTTTACAATTTCTGAAAGCATGCAAAATCAAAGAAAATTTAGATAATAGTTGAAGAAAAAGAAAAGAAAATTATTAAGACATACTTTCATTCGGTCAATGATTCAATAGCGATAGAAACAGGAAGCAAAAGATTAAAAGAAAAATACTACTCCAAGAGAATCCCCCTATACATTAAAAGAGAAGTCACTTTAGTGATTTTTGTTTAGGTGTCACTCATAGAGAAGCTTCTAGGATTAATTCTTATAAATCTAATGGTTCCTTTTTTCTAATTTCTTTTTGATTTATTTTTAATCGGTTGGTAAAAGTTATTAACCTAGAACCAATTAATCTATACTTCCAAACACTCTCATCCGAGTTCTTTTATATATGTTAAGAAATCTCATGAATCGAGAATACAATTTATCATCTGAGTTTATTATATGAAAATGTATAACAATACAAGTTTAGTCTAAAATATGTTAAAAATGTGAATCGAGAAAACATACACATATATACACATATGTTTTGATTAAACATTGTTGTCTTTTTCTTTTCATATTTTCATAAATATATAAAAATTTGATTTCTTATCCTGGTAAGAATAGCACACACATAGATTTTATTTTATTTTATAATTTATATTATACTAAAATATGTTAAAATTAGTAATAAATCAAAACGTTCACTAAGTACTAAATAAAGGCTATTTCAGAATTCTAAGTATTACTAAATAATATATGTTTAGCCACCAACAATATTATTTAAAAATTTAGGTGAAATTTAAAATATTTGAAAATTTAAAATGATTTAAATATTTTATTTCAATATAAAAAAGAAATAAAATTTAATATAGAGAAAGAGAAGTGTTTATAATGTTTCCTTATTGAGAATATACATTTCGTTTTAATGACTTACCTTATTTTAATTATACATACCTTGCACAATATTTTTCTTTCTTTAGTTATTTGTATGTTATGAATTGTATTAAATTTAGTAGATTCGTATTAAGTGTATTACCTTATTTACAAAAAAAAACTTGTATAAGACATTGATATGACAATACAAGTTTATGATAACGAAATTGACTATGTTTATGATGACGCAATTTTATTTATTTACATAAATAAAAATTTAAATTATTAATAGATTATAATTATTTATTATATGTAATAAATGAGAGAAAATAGTGCAATAGAAGGGTAACCTTCCTTTGTATGTTTAAATTAATAAAGGAGATTTTTATTAATAGTGTAAGCTATACAAACAAGGTAATATTCTTTTGTAAAAAGGTAATAATTATTCTGATATGACAATACGCATTATTAAATTGATTGAAATAAATTTTGGATACATTTTATATTTAGTTTGAATGTTATCTAGGATTTATGCCAAACCTAAATTATTAGTTTGATTGAAATAATTTTTATACCAAGTCTTTATGTGAAATGATTGAAAGAAAGGTATAGCTTTAGAAGTAACGGATTATGCTTCCATATATTACAACGAATCTAAAACTATAGACCATTTGGAATAAATTATTTGGTTACCATATATTAAAAATATACTACTTTGTTTCAGTCAACCAACTTTCTAAATAGTATATATATCTTCATTTTATTTAAAACGAACCAAATCCTAATTCAGAGATAAATATCACAAGATCTAGACCACGAATATATAGGATTGTGTGAACATAGTATTACTTGCAAACAAGAACGTATTAGTGTAAATAGCATTACTTGCGCAAAATGCTACGGAAACTTGCCATAAGAGGAATGTTGTAATAAATCGTTCTGAACCCTTGGTCACATTACTTGCACAAGTACCAAAGAGATAGTCGAATCGTATATTCTAAGTTACCTTATATATTTTATAACTTAATGCTAATTAAAAGATGAATTAAATCGTATATTGTAAGACAAAACTTGATTGATACTTGTAATAAAAATTGCCATCAATTTAAATTGAAAAACAAGAATAGGAAATCATCATTTATTTTAGTGACTTGACAATATAAAGATGCCTTATTCTTTGCGAATGTAATAATTTTGCAAATTAATATTACATTGTATTCAGTTTCATAATCTTTCTAAATTCATCACACAATATTAATCACTTTCCTTATATTCTAATTCGAAAACTTGCGCAAGACATCGGCAATTAAATGCAAAAAATATATTGCATGCAGATCTTAAACATTTGGAAAGCTCGTCAATATATAAACGCAATACTAAAGTCTTAGATATTACAAGAGAAATTGAAGGGGAATACCAAAATTTTAATAACGTTATGGCAATGGTTCAAGCTACCAAAAATCGAGTGTCTTTTATCAGGCAATTGAGACCGTGAAAAGATACATGGCGTATTGAGGTTACGATCCTTCGTTTATGAAGAAACTACAACAGAAATTCCGAAAACACCATCGAAATGGTTTTTGCCGATAAAGAAGTAAGTATATAATGGTATTATATTTTAGATTAAGGTGTTTTGCGCAAGTTTTTTTCAATCCAACTAATTAAACTTAGTCTCATCACTGTCTAGGGGACAAGAATTCATGCTCAAGTTGGTGAACAGCTCATAAAACAATTTGAAGGGAAACTAAAAGAGGGAGATGCGAAGGCCATCCAGTTATTCAAACTGTACGATGCTATGGGTGATTATCGAACCACCGCGCATCCCTAAAAAATTGGATTCTTTCAAACTACTTTTGTTGGACCAGCGGATGACTTCCCAAGTGAAGTTCCGGAGAAGTATCTTGTGAATTACAGTGATATTATTGATGGAAAGTTTGATAACAGTCGTTTGGTTGGTTAGTCAATTCCTACGATTACTTAATTTTCTTTTTATTTTTCCGTATGCAATGATTTAACTGGGATTTTAATTTCACCTTAACTTTATATTGTAGACGTTATTGGCCAAATAGTGAACTTCGGATCTCTTGAAAACAAAGTTATTAAAGGAAAAGATAATTTGAGGCTATTGATTGAGTTACGTTACCAAAAGTAAGTTTACAATACCTAGGCTTTTCCTTTGATCAATTTGCTGAGGTTTGAATAAACATACGATTAACCTAACTTTATATTATATGCAGTGATGTCAAGTTGATGTGTACTCTTTGAGGCTGTTATGCTAAATAAGTATATGATTACAGTATGTTAAACATGTCCACAATGATCATTTGTCTTATCAGGTTCTGTTCTATTAAAAAGTGGAAAGGTATAGTTTCGGCACTATATTTGTTTTAATGATTCAGAGCATAAAATGTTTATAAGCTCGTGTTATTGTAGGTGCTTACTCCATATCTAACGGGTATAATTCAACCCATATTATGCTCAACCCATCACTGGATTTAGTTGACAATTTTGAAGCAAGGTAAGTCCACTAAAACGACAATTATACCCAGCTAAAAATATAGTGTGTGGATTCCAGATACATACTCAAACGTTTTTGCTTAACGACGGTCAAGTTGAGATTGATATCCCTTATGATTTGCTGATAGAAAATAATGGAGGAGGTCCTATTGATACTATGGCAAAAGAGGTTTATGGACAAGCTTTTCAAACCTCAACAGATAAGGATTTGTATAGTCATCGAGCCATTCTTACTCCCACAAATAATGAAGTGGATAAAATTAATGATTACATGCTTTCGCAGTTGCCAGATAACATGTTGAATCTGATACTCTTATGTTCCACTACCAATAAGAGGTCACTAAAAAAAAGGATTTACATATAATTTCAGGTGAAGAGAAAGTTTACCTTAGCTCGGATAGTATTATCTCATCTGATGTTGATATAGAAGAAAATGTGACCTATCCTGCGGAGTTTTTGAACAGTGTTAAAGTGGCTGGAGTGTCTAGACATTGTTTGAAGCTCAAGGTGGGTGCTCCTATTATGTGTCTTCGTAACATGGATGTTGCAGATGGCTTATGTAATTATACTAATAACTGGTAAAGAATCGAAGCCGCAGACGAAAACATTGAATGTTGTATATAAACAAGTTTTTCAAAATATTCTGTAGTCAGGGTACGTAATTTTAATATACTTTTTCAAATATTAAAGTTTTAATATATAAACTGTTAGAATTATTTTTTTTACAAGGATGTGCAAGATGGATAGTGATGAGTTACCAGACCTATTTTATTTGATTATTATCCAGCTTTCCGCCTATTTTTACGACGGTATGTCATTTAATATTATTTTACGTTCAATTAAATTTTGAAATAATTATATATCTATCAAATAATGTTATCTGATCCAATATCTTACCAAATCTCATACATTGTTTTCAGGTGTCTAATGGATTTGGTTTTCTTTATCGAGAATTTTTACTTCATAAACTTATGTCGTTTATTGATTATGTAATTAAATTTTATTTATGGATAATATTTTGAAATTTATTATATTTTCTTTTAATATGTGTACATAAATAATTTAATTACTCCCTCTGTTTCTAAAAAACTGATGTTTTAGAATTTTCACGATTTTTAATAAAACATATTAAAACTTAGTTATAAATGCATTGTTTTCTGTAATTTTTATATTCCCTATACTTTTAAACCAATAAGATTTTACAAATTCCAATTAATGTTTTTGAACTTCACAATTTTTCATTATTAGTTGACAAAAATTATATTGAAAATATAAAACATCAATCTTTTTGAAACAAATTTTTTCTCTAGAACATCAATTTTTTAGGAACGGAGGGAGTACAATTTAGTATAATACTATTATTCACCTGAAACCCGATATCAACACATACAATACAATTCTAATTATAGAGGATAATATAAAATCAGTTACTTCTAAAACTATACACTATTTAGAAGTCGGAGTTTTAATGAAAGTATCTTCTTAAAAACACTAACTATTTTGGGACTTTGCAATTATACATACACACAATAACTACCTCTTCATACTCGAGCTAACATCTTTCCAAATATTTTTTCCCTCTCGTCCAATATCAAATATTGAGTATCGGCTTTTCTCCATGGCTAGAGGTTTCTCCAAATGACGGTGACCTAATGATCCCGAGTCAATCTGTTACTTCTAAAGTTATACACTATGTAATCCATATTTTAAACTTTATCATGTCCGCACAGGGTGCGGTCCGGTCACCTAGTAAGATATTAAACCTTTCGGCTGCTGTGAGTTTTTTTTATTATTGTTTAAGGGTTTTTAAGAGCATCTCCAACCCTATGCTATATTTGCCTCTATACTCTATAATAGAGTAAATCTACTCAAACCCATCTCTATTTCTTCCCCTAAAATAGAGATTTGCTATTTTCACCTCTATATTTAGGGGAAAGAATAGCATTCCTCTATAATAGAGGCATATTTTTTTATTTGCAAAATGGTCCTTTAACTTTTTATGATTATAACTAAAATACATATTTATAGATAAATATAATTCTTTTTACATATAATAACACAGTTTTAGTTTACATAATAATTTTTAAACTTTCACAATTATAAATAATCATAAATAAAAATACTATTAATTTATTCAAAATTGAAAAAAAATAACAAATGAAATTTAACGTTTTATTTAACTGAAACTAAAATTAAAATTTAACTATTAAAAGTTTTACATATTTTTAACATATTAATAAAAATCTTTAAGTTCAACATAAATATTAATCAATATTTATTTCTCACTTTGAAATGCATTAACAAATTATTTATGTGAAAATATAGTTTTATGGTTAGGTAATGTCTACTTTATTTTATTTTATTATATATGATAGCTTTTTGTAATAAAAATTTAGTTTAAATAATATTGCAATCTTATGAAAATTAAAAATTACATGATTGAGTGAATTTTCAACATTTATAAATAAAAGGTTTTAGTTGTAAGATAATAAAAGAATCTTTTAAGAATATTCCTTTTTAGAGGAAGAAATAGAGAAATACATTGGAGAAGAACACATCTCTATTATAGAGGAAAAAATAAGGAAATACATTGGAGATGGTCTAAGTCATGACTTCTTTTATCTATAAGTATATGATATTAACTATTAACAAGAAAATTAACTTATATAACAAATCAATTGTCTTTTTTTCGACGGCAAACGGCTATTTTATTACTCAAACTTGTCATAATCAATTGTCATGTATTGTTATATAATGTGTATATATATATATATATATGTTTTTATTTTTATCGTTTTTTTTTGGTTTATTCAGTTTATTCGGTTATAAACATAAGCATTCCAGATCCTATACTTTTTATAAAATCATATACACTCGATTTATATGGTATATACCGAAACCAAACTCATTCCACTCTGGATTCTTTTTTTTATCAAAGCCTATGCTTTCTAAATTTTCATAGAGACCCCAAAAGTCCTTTTGAATAATTTTGATGAATTCTGTTATTTCGTTAAGTCGTAGTACTAAATAACGAGCTAATGAATCTCTTTGTTTTTGCCACTGAATTTCCCATTCAAATTCATCATATGACTCATAACGATCAACTTTACGATGATTCCATGGTATTCCGGATGCGCGTAACATTGGTCTGGATAAACCCCAATTTATTGCTTATATAGTCTATTTCGGTTCGGTATTACCATATTTGACAGGCCTACCCAAAGGTAGAGGAGACTGACTTAAAAAAAGGAGACTTAACAACAAAACAAGAGATAATAGAAAGAGGAAACGAACCTTCATATCTGAGAGAAGAAACCAAAAATACAAAGAGTAACGATCAAAACGCAGAAATGAGAGGAAACCAACGACTACTCCAACTGCTTATACAGACAAAAGGAAAGCTTTATGGGGGCTTATTGGAATAGAGATTTAGAAAAATATCAAGGATTTCATTTATAACGGGATTTAGCTGAATCTATCTGGATTTTAAGGATTTTAACAGAGATTTTGATGAGAAATTTGGTGGAATTTTAAAATAAAAATAAGAATATATCATATATGTGCAAAGATGCTGCACATATATCTTTTAGGAGTCTGATATTCAGGTATATATGCAATTTTTAGCTTAACTAAAGAAGAGATAATCTTAAGTACTGTAGTTCTTATCAATGCAACAAATATCATATCCATATATTTTAATCATTATCGATAACTAACATATAATTTTAGAAAAATAGAGTTGACAAAAAAGTAACACAAAACGTTTTGATACAAAGTGGACAAATTAAAACATGACCAAAACCCAAACCATGACACAAACTTTTTGAAAAGTGGACAAACCAAACGAGATTTGTATATAGCAATTGTTTTACTATTTTTCAAACTGTAATCATATCTTAAAGAAGAACAAACTGTATATGGAACAAACCAAAAAAGTTATGCATTTTTTGATCTTCGATGGTTATTTTGGTCTCTCTCATCTTTAGGGTATTTTTTTGTTATGTTCTGCAGCTGTGCTTTTGTTTATATGAATATTCATAGATTCTCATCAGGATGGAGGGGACTTAGAGATGAATCTCAACAGAAGCAGCTCTAGAGCAGAAGATGATGACTTCGATGATATGATCTGTAACTATGCAAGCTTTGCATTTTTGTTTCAGCTAGTTAGTGCGCATCAGATGAGCAAGATCAAAAAGAGTGAAGAAATATCAGCAATGAGGGAGAAAGAGATTCAGCCGGTTAGTGCTTGCAACTCTTTAATGCTCTTAATTATTAAACTTTGTCATTTTCTCCTTGTTTCGTGTCATCTACATATGACCCCTTCTCTCTCTCTCTCTCTCGCTCTCAACGTTTCATGAAAATGTTATGTGAATCCCCACCGGCAGTACGTATACACAGAGGAGGTATGGCTATGTGTGCGTATCAAACATGAGGTAGTCTTCGCACTGTCAAGAACCAAAGCTAATCAAGAAGAGACAGAGATGTAGAATTTACTAAACGTACAAGATCAAAAAAATTGTTTTATTTATTTATTTTGAAATACCTGTCTTATTAGATGGTATTTGTTTCTAGTGAATTTTGTCTATAAAACCAGCTATCTAATAATTCCAAATAACTCTTGATAAATATCATGAGTGAAATGGGAAAATGATCATTTAATTCCTCAACAAATTGAAATTAACACATTTATTCCCCAACTATAGATTATACAAAATAATTCTTAGAATTCATGTGTATGTTGTTTTAACAAAATTAGAGGTTTAAAAGGTCCACGTCAAATACTTAACTGACGTGGTTAGTCTAATTCATTTGGTAACACCTCTGGCCTTTTTATATTTTTCCCCAATTTTTTTTTTAAAAAAAACTTGAAACTCTAAATCAATGTGCAGAGAATATCAGAGGCAAATTTGGGTGAATAAAATGATTGTAGCACTCTCCTGGTTTGTTTGTGGGTTCTGACGAATTCTTTATTGATGATATGCTGATTAATGACAATTGCATATGCTGATTTGTGAATGTTCTTCTTACTTTGTTTTGGGTTAAAGAGCTTTAATGTCTGTAGTTGTTCCTCTTTCCTTTCCAAAGTAGAACTGAAAACTGCAGCATACAGAAAATGAAATTTTCTCTCAATTTTATTGTTTTCCTGCTATTATCAGCCAACACTTGTTCATCTTAGACGGCATTTTTGGGTTTATAATACTTTTCAAAGTTACCCTTGAGGATTGTTTCAGAGTAACTATCTGCAGAAACAAATTAGAGAGTAAAGAGATTAACAATTGTGTGTAAGAGAGGGGATTAGCACAAAATCAGAAACAACTCCAATCAGAAACAACTCCAATAAATCAGAAACTAACTTATATTTAGCTGGCATTAGTTTTTATTATTGGGCCCATAAAAGAGGATTAATATTTACATGCCTAATTATAAAAGTGATGCT
Source organism: Raphanus sativus (assembly GCF_000801105.2). Taxonomy (NCBI): domain Eukaryota; kingdom Viridiplantae; phylum Streptophyta; class Magnoliopsida; order Brassicales; family Brassicaceae; genus Raphanus; species Raphanus sativus. The sequence continues at coordinate 12,562,774 of NC_079511.1, forward strand.
TAACATATTATACGTGCCTATTGACAAACCAATAAGTCTAAAACTTAACATATTATTAATTGTACAGTAAACATATTTATAACATAGTATAACGTTTGTGTTGCTACCATATATTTCTCTAATCGTATTGAATTTAAAGATAATTGTTTAATATATTTGCATACATGCTCGATTTAAAATTATGTGTGCACAACACATTATAATATATGTTTAATATTACAAATATTTACAAAAATGAAATATAGAAAGAAAATCAATGTAATAAAATATTTGTCTACGGCATAAAATTCATGGCCAGGACCTCTATCATTTGTGCATCTCCATCTCAATAGTAAATCGTATAATAATATATTGTTTACTGAAAAAAATAAAAAAATATATAATCTGAATATCTACACTATGATACTTCATATTCATATGATTTTATGATCATTTGTATCTTTTTATAACAAAAAAAGTAAACCAACAAATTTTTCATTGGTAATATTTTTAACAGTTTTTAACAGTTTGTGAACAAAAAAAAAAGATTTTAACAGTTTTAATAATTTATAGTTGTTTTAAAAATTCAAAATATAACATATAAGAAAAAACTATATTTTTATTATATATTTAATGTGATTGTTTAAATTTTTTAACATCACAAATTAAACAAAAAGATGGAGAATGCAAAATTATTATCAAATATTTATTATTCAAAATTATTAATTGTCATATATATATATATATATGTTACTCATATTAAATAATTATGTAGCTTCTGTTTAGGAAAAGAACGAAGAATATTTTTTATCCATTATTAACCAATTTGATAATTAATTTTATAAAATAATAATATATATTTAGATGGACCAACATATTTTTCTAAGAATTCCGAAAATCATTGTGGTGATGACACGTGACTACATTCAAATGTTGTAATGTTCCTCAATTAATATATAAGAGATAATATTCTAACTTTTGTAAAAAGATGAGTACTTTGGGTATCTTATGGATCTCACGTATGATCCGAACCAGACCCAAAATTTACGGGTCTTAAAATAACCAATAAGTATTTTAGTGGATCATAACCGAATCTATATTTTTGGTTTCGGTTCGTGTTTTGGATCCAAATAAAATGCACAGACCTAAAAATTTACATAAAAGATATATATGCAAAATTTCAAATAAACTAATTTATAATTTATATAATTGTAAAAAATTATATGCTTTAATATTTACAATAATGTACAACAATCAACAAATACTAATTCATATTAAACTGTTTATAGTTTAAGAAAAATCAACGCTTTCAAAGCGCGGATCAAAATCTAGTAAATGTGTTAATTTCAATTTGTTGAGGAATTAAATGATCATTTTCCCTGAATGAAATCCTTGTTTTCTAATAAGGGGAGATTTGAAGAAGTTTGAATAAATGATCAATTCAATAAGGATAGATTTGATAGAACTTTCATAAATATTAGATATACAATAAGGGGAGATTTGAATAAAAACTAGAATTTTCTTAAATCCTCAATACAATAAACCCCTCTTAGTTTTTAGAGAAAGATGAAAGAAAAATTTAGACAGAGATAGCGAATGAAGATCCAGTTAGTTTCTAATAAAATTATGCTACTAAAATAATATTCATGAACACTATATGAAAATGTTGTATAATATTCATGAACACTATTTGAAAATTGTGGTCCACTGGTTATCAGTAGCTTGGACATGATCTTTCGTACACTTTTGTTCTGATTTTAGATTTTTATTATTATTTTCAATTTTAATTTCTGGTTACAATGTTATTGTTACTGAACATGAAACAAAACACTCATACTATTCACAAACAAGTCTTTTAACACATATAATCATGGGCAATTTGACTCCTAACTCTTCTTCATATTCGGTCCACAGCCTCCCCACGAATGCGTCTCGAGCAGAGATCACTGTCTTCAACAAGTAACCTGTTTCCTTGGAGACAAAATCAAACCCCTCCGAGAGTTCCATCACTGATTTCTTCAATACCTCTATCAATACATTAGTAACCGACCCTTCTTGGACCGTTTTGTGAAGCTTCTTCACACCTGATTCAACTGCCTCGAGATCTTTAATAACGGTGAACCTGCCTGATAAGAATGCGTTTTTGATCTCCGGGTTAACCATGTTCTGCAGTTCCATGAAAGCTTGCGCCCATGGAACCTTCTCCATCTCCTTTGGAATGGTTAGATAACAGAGATTATCGGAAGAACCAGAAAACACTGCAGCAAACACGCTGGTTATGTACAAAGTCTTGACCATTACACCATATAGAGCTCGTAGGATGACTTTTCCTTTTCCAGATAGTTTCTTCTTGGAGAGACTATGATGATGTTGTTTCAATGATTCAACAAGACTACTCAAAATCGCGCCGCAGTTTTCTATTCTCGGGTTCTTGGAAGCCATGTGCTGCCTCCAACTCTCAAGATGCGACAAAAAAATTTCCTCAGAACAACTGCTCGTCTCCAGCTTACTAAAAGCAAACTTGAGTAACAGGTTTCCGTGGTTGAGACGGTCTAGCTCTGAGGTGAAGGAGTTGCAGAGTTCAAGGAGCTTCAAGGTAATGCCAGAGTAGATATAAATAAAGTTTTCTTCCAAGTCCGAGACAGGAAGCTCTAGATCGGTCACGAGTGTCCTGATACTCTTGTGTGTCTCACAAAGAGATGCCATTGCTTCCTTCATCCAAGAAAGAGTGAGAATAGCATTCCCATCATCCTTTGGTATAAGTACTCTAATCGATAACATCAAGTCTGTCTCGAAACTGTTCAACAATGAGAGAAGATTTGGAGATATGCGTGCATTGTTGGTCTTGGGAAATAGAATCTTGAATGGGTTTCCACAGCGGAAGAACACTCTTGGTGGATGATCTTTTATACGGCTCATATTAACTGTTACACACACAAACAAAAAACAAAGTTACAAATATGAAAAAAAAAAGAAAAAATCTTCATTCAAAAAAAAAAAAAAAACCCAAACATCATTGTTTTTTTTTTTGAACTAAAACGATTTTATCCAAACATTATTGTTGTGAATCTAAACTATTACTCACCTAGACAAAGAGATTCTTGGGAAGTGTTAGCGCTTACTTCAATGTTGGTCTCAAAGAACTTCAGAAGATATGAGAGAGAGGGAAGAAAGAATAATTTACAGTTTAGTACCCTGTTGGAGAAAAGTATAAATAGGAGGAGAGATGGGGTGTGTGTGTTCCAGGAAACGCAAGTGTTGAAACACGCGTTCTTATAAGAGAGGAATCAAACAATTCTTGCCGTGTTCTGCAAATCAACGCAACACGGGAAGCAAAGTTACTCTCACGTTGGTTTTGCCTTCGCTAGTTGTAAAGCAGTGTGGTTAGTTTCAGCTACGCGGCAGTGACTAAGAATATTTCGTGATGTACACGCGTACGGTTGTGACTCGTTTAAGACAGATTGATTTTCTGACTCAGGTGTCAGTTGCCACTTGTCAGTTGACTGACTATGCACACGACAATAAATAAAAAGTAAGAATAACCGGCGGACTTTTCTCAATCCAACGGCTGGAAAGTTCTGGTTCCTTCACGAAAACAATGGTTTGTTTCGGAGTATATTTTAGTAACTACTAGTGGTCCGCCGGGATTCGTATTTTTTATTATTAAAAGAATTTACAGTTTATTTTAGTCTTAGTTAAAAATCATGTTAAAAAATATGAAAATGAATCTATAATATTAAAAGAGAATCATTCTCAAAAAATCTACTTATACAAGGTTATTGCACCCTTATTAATGGCATAATAGTAATTTAGTTAATGGTCTTACATATAATTCTAATAAGCCAATTATATATTAGTAATACGTTTCAGCTGAATAATATGATTATATGAACGTACAAGATCCACTTTCTCAACTAATATACGATGGTTTTCATGCACAGGACCCACTCTTACAAATACAATCTAATGGCCGAATATATGTTATTAAGCAACACATAGTTCTTTAGTTATACATTATATATTAATTAATCCAATGAATTAACACCTGCATATATTCTTTACTTCTCTGACTACTAATACCCTTACATTTAAGTTTGTGTTTTATATTTACTCAATCCATCATAGTTAAAAAATATCGTACTTTAAATTTTAAATAATACTATTGAAAGATAATCATTCAAAAAAAAAAATCTAATAGAAAAAGGTTGTAAGACCATGTGTAAATATTTACCATTTTTGTTCTACTAATAAATATTCTAACCATACAAAATTTTAAACATTTTAAGAGAATCATATTACTCATTATTTCATGTGATATAATTTTCTCTAAAATATTTTATCATTTAACATTATAGTTGTCATGCAATAATTCTATATACAATATTCTATGGTCAATATAGACCTACAATATTTACACATCAATCATAAAAATGAGTTAACATATATCATACAACATTTAAACCATGTCATCCAACATTTATAATTTCAAATATTTACAAAATCAAATTTGATAAAGCACTTTAGTAAACCATCTCTTTAAGAAAATTAGCCTACTTCTGATTCATTTTATTACTAAAAAGGGAGGAGGAATATCATGTTAAATTAATTTTTATAAAAAGTATTTATAAAATGTACACAAATTTTAACAAAATGAAAAAAATCTACAAATCTATACTATTAAATTAGACAAAAAATCTCCAAGTAAATCTTAAGTCTCACCAACTTAATAAATGTAAGTTTTATAAAATACACACAAATATAATACGAGAGTAGGTTTGGGCATTCAGATCTGCGGATCCGGTACCGATTGGTTCCTTTTAGATCTGATTTCTTTGGGTCATAAACATTTGGACCCAATTAGATGTTTTAAAAAAACAAACAATTCGGTTCAAATCATCTCTTTTTTGAATCCGGGTCGATTCAAGTCTATAATTCAAGTACCTGTATTACATGTAATTCGGTATGTACTGGTCGTACAATTCAAGTATTTAAGACCAAAAAAACTCAAAATACCTGAAGACATGAAAAATCTCAAACACAAAAATATCCAAAAATCAAAACAAATATCAGAAAATATTCAAATACCAGAAAATATCCAAATATAATTTAAAATTTTTGAATTTTTTTTTACCCAAACCTGAAACTATAACCAAAATCCGAATCTGAAACTTAAAGTAATTCATAATTATATAGTTTATAGATTTATAGATTTTTTTATTCGGAATAATACGACGTTATAACATAATAATATATAAAATCTCAGAAGTAGTTCATATCAAATTCTATTTATAATCCAAATAAAACTCGCGTTTTCGAAACGCGGGTCAAAATCTAGTATATGTTTAAAAAGAATAATATTTTTATGATCCATCTGATAGTAGTTAAAGATCTACTGCATTGATTTGTTTTGAAGTTGTTAAAGTCAATATGAAATATTATAAGTGGTTAAATAGAACAAAAACTGATCTAGTCAAACAAAGTAAATTCAGTTAAATTTAAACATGGAGAATTTTAAATATTTATATTTATTCTAATTTTAAAATATTTTTGCCTTGTTTTGATTTTTATTTGTTATCAAACAAATTGTTAACTTAATACTATTTTAATTATTAGCATCTAGTTTTGGTGTTGCTTTTTAAATAAAAACACATCACCATCCTTGTATGCCACTTACAATTTCCTTCTGCACAATAGTTAAGTGAGACTGATGTCTCTTTTTTTTATTTTTGTTTGAACATCAATACTATGTATCTACGTTGTATAGACGTTGTGATCATATTTAATTTTGTGTGAGGAAATTATTATTCTGATTTGTTTACTTCAATTTGAAAACAAATATTGTTGTCGGTTATAAATATTCAAATATATTGTCTATACCAATATTGTGGTTTTGCGTGTGGATGACGTAACTGGATGTATATTATAGCACGAAGGCTATCTTTTTGAGTTACTGGGTTTTAAGCAGAAATAATTATAGATTTCATGCGCTAGTCGTGTATTCAAAACGTTTTCATATATTTTTTGATAATTATTCGAGATAGAGTAAAAACAACATGAATTTATTTTGGGCAAATTAAAATTACTTCTTATTGGGTTTTATTTTATCTTAAAATCAAAATACAGAAAGCATATAGATATAGTCTAAACTCATTGAAGCAGGAAAATAGATAAGCTGGTGGAATAGATCTCTTCAACAGAAAAAGAGACAATGAACCACTTATTAACTTTGTTGGAAATTTAGGAAAAAACAGAAACATAAAAACATTAGGAAGTGGACTGTTCCGTTCTATGCCTCGTAGACGTCTTCTTGTGTGGTAACAAAAGCCCAAATAAAATAAGAGATCAGCAAACAGAAAGCCTAATGAAATGTAAGCCCAAAACGAAAGCAAACAGCATGAAACGAAAGAAAACGCACCGTTTAATTAAATGTGACACATGGCAAAAATCGAGAAAAAAAAACCAATTTTATTAGCATAGATCTCAAGTTCTCAACATATTATTATCAGAGCCGGACCTGAGATCTAAAAAAAAATATGTAATTTTGTTCGGATAAGCGAAATAAAAAAATTATGTAGTTTTGTTCAATTTTTTTACATTTTGAAAAAAATCAGCTAATTCCTTTAAAATAGTTGCAAATTTCGTAATTTAAAAACAAAAATTCGTTTTAATATGCACTATAATTTTGTTAATATCAAAGTTATAGATTTTATATTATTTTATAAATTATTTTTAATATTTTTCTCTTAAAATTTAATATTTTATTCATTATTACAATATATAGAAGGAATTTTTTTTAAAAAAAAGTAACCTCACAGAATGGGAGCCCTACACAAATGTTTCACATGGGTTGGATCAAACCCAGCTCTACATATATATATATATATATATATATATATATATATATATATATATATATATATATAATTGATTTAACTAGAATTTTAATGTTTTAATCTTCTATTCTATAAAAATATTTTAACTTTTTGTCAACTGATATCTAGCTATTTATCAATGAAAACAACTAACAAATTCTCTTAAAACATTGAGATATACTATTTCCATGGAACATGCATATCATCTAAACATTTCTTACAACTTTTTGACATTAAATAAATGAAAAGTAAATCATATTTTTAGAAGATAAATTACAAAATATAAAAATTTGAATCGGAATATATCTGTCGACAAAGTCCAAAGACCAAAGCTGTGGAAGTTGCGAATTTAGCTGCGGAAGTTTGCAGTCATAGATAAATGTAGTTTTAGTAATATTATGTGATTTGTACATAAATACATCGGTTAGAAATTGGTGAATTTCCGTGATATTACTGATTGATTATGAGATATTGTATATGTTTAATAATAAATTATAATATTAACATATTATAACATTATAAAAATGTAAAAATATACTATCATGATAAAATATAATGATTATTAATATAATATAAAATAATATAATATTATATAATATAATTCATAATAATTTTATATTTATTTATTTTTAGAATTTAGATGAAAGTTATAATATCAATAAAATTTGTTTTGAATACATATATTAGAAGTTTCAAAGAATATATTGTTTCATTCAGATATGTGTATATATACACATATTTTATATGTATTTAAACAAATTATAATGTATAAAATTATAGTGTATAAAAATTTATCGGATATTTCATTATAATGTATAAAAATTATAATGAATATTCTTCATTAATTTTTATATAAAATAAATTGTGATATTGTTAGTTAATTTAAATTAATATATATATATATATATATATATATATATATATATATATATATATATATTATTTATAATATTTTAATTTTAACACAAATGCTAATAAATCAGATTTTGATTTTAAGAAGTTAGAAACGATTGTAAGCGAATGATAGCATCTTATGTAATTGTTGAAAACATCGACAATCACTAACAACAGCAAAACTCTGTTTTCGTATAATAGCGAAAGAACGAATCCAACCCTAGAGCATCTCCAAAAGACATTATATAACTTCAAATATGAAGTTTTTAATTTTTCAATAAAAACTTCAAAACTTCAAGTTTTGAGTAGTAAAACTTCAAATATAGAGTGTCACTACTCAAAACTTCAAATTTGAAGTTTCATATTTTTCATTGCATTTTTGTCTTTACATTTACAAATTATATTTATAATTCTTAAATAATTTATTCTTTAATCTTTTAAATCCTTCAAAATTTTATAAATCATAAATATTTAAAATTTGCTTTTATAATTTTAAATTTTACAAATAAAACTAAATAAAACTTTAAAATTTTTTTTTTTCAAAACTAGATTTAGATAACAACAATATTAGAAGAAAACTTAACAAATGCAATAATTGATCATATATGAAAATATTACGAAAATAGATTTATAGAATAATGTAGTATTTTACTTGTAATTAATATTTAGTTATGCATTTCTATGTAAATTTATATATTTTACTGTATCATTTTGTTAATTAATATTTCTATAATACTTTTATATATGTGCTGTTTATTTATAAAATTTTATGAATTTAAATTAAGTATCACAAATAGAAGGAGTATAATATAAAATATAAATGGGAAATTGTTTTTTAGACCAAAAATGATAATTATGTCCTGTTAGACTAATTTTTTGTACCATTTTTTTCCTCTAATACCCTTTAGTATTTTCTAAAATAAATAAAACTAAATAGTTTTACAAACAAAAAAAAAATTTAGAAAATTGTAAATACTGATGAAATACGTATATTTACGTACTGATATTTTTCAGTTTTGAAAATGTTTAAATCATAATTTCATATTTTTGTTCTACATAGTAGAAAACGTAATCCACCTTCCGCGTTTAACCTATCATTCTAAAATCTGTTTTCATTGAATCTATTATGTTTAGAATATGTAATCTACGTAAATAATAGTAATCTAAAAATATTTGGAAAACACATTCTGAGCTTAACATATCGTTCTAAAATATGTAGAAATCAGAATCTACACATTACTATAAATCTAAAACTTGTAGAAATCAAAATCTACATAAAGTAAATTTAAAACTAGTAGAAATCGATTTCAAACATGTTTATTGTATTCTACACTCTATGGATAATGATAATCAGTTTCAAAAATATGGGAAGTGAATATTTAGAAATATTGAGTTTCCTTAAACTTATTAATTAAATCAATTTTTAAAAAGTTGTTTTTAAAATAGAAAATCGATTTATAAAAAAATAGAAATCGATTTTTCTTTAGGAAAATAGAAACTCTTTTTTATAGATAAAAATTTATTTATAAAAAAATAGAAGAATCAATTTATTAAAAAAAAAAAGAAAAACGATTTTCTTTTAAAATAGAAAATCTTGATTTATAGAATCAATTTTCAAATTTAAAAAAAAATTATAAAATCATTTTTAATAAAAAAAAAATTGAAGTTTAGGATTTTTGGGATTTTTAATATTTTTAATTAATTTAGTTAAAAATATATTTTAATATTTAACAATATTTTTAGTTGTAATTTCGAAATTTTTAATTGAAATTAGGAACAGTATTGCTATTTTGAAAAAAATAGTCAATAGGACATAAAGTATATGAGCTTACTCTATTAGAACATAGTTATCATTTTTTGGCCTAAAAAAACAATTTTTCTAATATAAATTCTTTTGAAGTTGATTTTAAAATTTTGCTTTTGAAAAAAGTTAACATAAAACTTCAAAATAGAATGTCTTTTTGAGATAGTGCAACAAAAAGAAAAACTGTTAAGGAAAGCAAATCCGGCTTAAAACAAAAAGAACGAATCAATGAATTTTTTAATAAATAGCAAAGAACTTGCAAAGATAGAGATATTCGCAATTAGATTACAAGAATTAGAGTTTTCATAGTTTATTTTATTTTTGTGCTCGAGTTTATTATTCTCTTGCGATTTCATAGCTTTCTCTCAGTAATCCATCTTTGATCTCTTAATAAATAATTTTCATATAATTCATCATCAAATTTGCGGTTTCATTTCGAACAAGCCGAGTTCAAATTCAATAATATGAGCAACTCGTGTCAGTAATGACGTGTATGCTTATCCAATACTCGTACCGAGTAAACACATCAATACCTTTAAGAAATCAAGTCTTTTCTGAAAGGCAACAAGACTGTAGTTGAATTCTCTAATCGGCTAACTGTTCGGACTTCAGGTACGCTGTTACATATAACTATATAACTTTTAAACATCCTAAGAGCATGATTAACCCGGAATTCTTATATTGGGTTTTTTAGCGGAAGTTAATAAACTGTTTCTTAACTTTTAACTAAAAAAAACTAAAAATTAATTCTTAAATAAAAAATTTAAAAACCGATTCTTAGCTTTTTTTAATTAAAAATTAAGAAATAATTTCTTAACTTCCGTTGAGAACTCCATCATAAAAACTTCAGGTTAATCGCGGTCTAATAAATAAGTTTTCAATTCAAATAAATAAATAAATCTTTAAATTTATTTTTGCTTCAAGCCCGTGAACCTTTTTCCCAAACGATGTGAATTTCAAGCTCATGAACTTGTAAGTAATTGTTTACAATTTGTATAAAACAATAATGAATCTTACCCTTCTTTCAGAGAAAAAACAATAATGAATCTTTCAAACATTTCAAATTTCATGAAACAGTTGCTTATTACACTGCCGTCCCATATTATAAGGAAAAAAGTAATTTATTTAAATAGTAGGATCCTTTTCAGGTCCAAGCAACAGCCAGAGATTTATGATAATATTCATCCCCAACAAATGAAAATAGGATACACCACCAAGCCACTAGATAGAAAATGGGGGAAGCCAGAAAGAGGAGGAGATCTTGGCTGGTGCACCTTGAAAAGGAGTGGTGGTTCCGGTGGTAAGATCGTAAATACCAAATCCCTGGCCTATATAGTAGATGGAGTTAGGCTTGAGACCAGGGAACGAGCTCGCTTGGACGCAGAAAGCCTCACTACTTGAAAGAAAGATGCACACATCACCAATGTTCCCAGTGTAACACATGTATCTTCCTCCTTCCAACGTCTCCTCCTCTCTGAATACCATGAACTGGTTCGTTTCATAGTCCTGCCTTTTATTGAGATGCGTTTGGAGGTACCTGAGGAAAGATGTTTCAGTCACAAAGTTGATAACAAAGTAGCTAGCAGAGAGTTAAAGAAAGATATAAATACCATTTGACGAGGAAATGTTCACCAGTGGAGGCTGACTCCACCAGATATTCCGTCCTGTAACACGAACCCACCAAAATCTCCCATTCGGATTGAGGCATCTCGGAAAGGTCACGAAACTGCAACACATGAAACTTGGGATTGGGATGATCCTTGTCTTTTATATCATAGGAGAACAAGTGGTGACCTCCAGGAGAAGGCAAGTAGAAGCATTGGTCTCTCTTGGAATACATGAGGTTTGAGTTATCTAAGTAGCCTAATGAAGGGGTTTGGATATTAGTCCAACGGAGGTCACGACGTGGCCTACAGAGACTAAGCTGTCTACCTAAGAACTTGATAGCAACCACCCAATCATCCTCATCGTCTTGGTCAGGAGGAGAAGAGGACATTGCCACATTCCCGCCAACCCTAGATTGGCAAAGTGGTAAAGAAGTAACCGGAGGCAGAGGAATCACTGTCGTTTCTCTTTTGGAAGCTAAAGGGTTTAAAACGTCAGTGAGACATAGGGAATGATCGCGTTGGTCTTCCATAAATAACCATCCGTGGGAAGCGCCGACTCCTTTCCCTTCAACGATCATCTCTTCTGGTATTGTTTTCTCCACCGTGAGCACATCTTGTTTAGCTGCGTCGAACAGGAGGACATTTCCAATGATTGTTCCTCCATCTTGATTCAAATCCCCACTTATCTACAGTGATACATAGGGGTTGGTGGCTGCTGACGATGACAACACCCTCCTAGCCTTGTCATGAATCTTTCAAATCAATGATTAGTAATTAAAAAAAAACAAGTAATTTCTAGAGAGTGGATAATCTTACGAATGGACTGTTACGGGGAGAGAATTTGGAGAGTCGTCTGAGGAGAAGCTGAGACATTGACGAAAGATTCCACAATATTATTTTGAAACTCAATTTTTTTTATAATAATTACTTGTTTTGTAAACACAAGAAGAAGAAGAAATCTTTTACATGTTTTTCACATATAGAAAGATATTTTCACTCGCTTGAAATAAATTGTATACAGAAACACATCAAAATAATATAGAAAGAAAGCGTTATAGTATTAGTATAGGGCATAAAATCCATGGTGAAGACCCAACAAAAATCCATTAAATATATGATGTTCCAAGAATCTGCACAATCACAACTTTGACTAGGAGGAGAGAATGAGTCGGTACAACAATAGTACAATTATGTACAACTGCTAATACTAAATAGAAAAGTAAACTAGTATAACTAAATTTCGAACTTATACAACTAATATCAATTCTGTTTAAAAAAAAAACATGCAAATCACATAAAACAAATAAATATATGTTACACACAATTATTATATATTAAAAATTAATTAGTTAGATCAAATTAATTTATACACTATGGTCGTTATTAGAGTATCTACACAATAATTCGTTATATTTATGATCTTTTTTAATATTAACAACTTTTGGATAAAAAATAATACATAAAATGTTATTTTGCATTTTTAACTTCTTGTAGAGAAAAGAAGATCAATATCCTTTTTGTAACTTTCTGTATAACTTTCTGTAACTATACAGAAACAAATCAAAATTATAAATTTGGTTTTCTAACTATACAGAAACAAATCCACATTATAAAGAGAAAAGAAGAATATAACATATAGAAAGATATTTTCACTATATCAGTGTTAACATGTAAACCCACGTAAAAAGATAGAGAGTGGGTAAAAGAAAATTTCACAGTTTGCAAAAAAAAAAAAATCACCAAGAGAACAAAAAACAAACAGAGCTAGACTTCACTGAAGTTGAGTGAGTTTCAACAAACAAACAAAGTGAGAAGTTCAACAAGATTATGATCTTTAACAAAGAGAGTTTAACAAGCAGGATGGCTGGCTTGAATATATCTGATGATAACACCAATGAACCAAACACAGCGACAATAGAAACTTAGACTGAAAAGGGTGGAAGCCAACAAGGGATGCGGGAAATCTTCTCTGGTGCATCTTTGGGGTTTTCAAAATGATTGAAGATTTTGGTCGTGAGATCGTAAACAGAAAATACACGGTAAGCGACATAAATGGAATTAGGCTTGAGACCAGGGCAAGAACTAGCCGGGACGCAGAACGCCTCACTGTTTGATAGGAAGATACAAATATCTCCAATGTCCTCTGTGTAACACATCTTTATTGCTCCATCCTTTGTGCCTTCCTCTCTGAACACCATAACTACCGGCAATGTAGACATGCTAGGGGAAAGTGAGACACGGGAGTACCTAAAAAGACATAACATAAGAGCCAAAGGTTATTAGAAATGATCTAGTTGTTGACATGCATGTCAATTGGCAAGGTTGGCATCAATCTCTTAAAGTAAAATGTACCATTTTACGAGGAAAGATTCCCCCGATGGTGACTCCACCCAGTGATCCTCTCTGGGACACGAATCAAGTAGCTCCCACATGGACTGGGGCAACTGGGGAAGGTTGTGAAAAAGCAGCTTATGGATCTTAGGGGGGTATCCGTCCTTGTGGGACTGGATATCCCAGGAGCACAAGTAGTTGCCCACGGGAGCAGGCAAAAAAAAAATTTGATATCTCTTTGAGAACATGAGATTTGAGTTGTTGAATATTTTAAAAGGAGCTAAGACGTTGGTCCACCGCAGGTCACGACGGGGCCTGCAGAAACTCAGCTGGTTACCCAAGAACTTGATACCAACTACCCAATCATCTTCATCTTCTTGTTGACCAGGAGAAGTAGACATTGCCACATTCCACACAACTTCAGTTTGGCAAAGGTGGAGAGTAGTAAATGTAGGCATAGGAATCATCGTTGTTGCGTTTGTTTTGAAAGCCGAAGGGTTGCAAAAGTCGGTCACACGTAGGGAACGATCTTGCCGGTCTTTGAAAAATAACCATCCATGAGAAGCTCCGACCACGGTACCGCCGTTAACGATCTCTTCGGGTATGGTTTTGTCAGTGCATGTGACTAACCTTTCCGTGGCCGCATCGAACAAGTGGATGTCTCCGACCATGCCGCCGTCGCTCGGCGAGTCTTTCTCCACGATGCCAAGCGGAAAACATGGGCTGGTCGATGACGATGAAAACAAGCGAATGGTCTTGTGCAACTGCCACAGTAGAGAAATAAGCAAATAAACTATCTCTTGACAAGACTAAGCGATATGGTTCATATCTTTAATTCGCTAAAATACACTACTAATACATACTTTAAAGCAGCCAAAATCTTAAATAGTACGAGAAGAAATCTCACGAGCGAGTGGCGCCTGGGAGAGAGGTTGGAGAGTCGGGAGAGAAGAGGGTGAGACATTGACGATAGCTTCTACACACAAAAAAAAAAACCTAAGTTATGTTGATGAACGAGGCGAATGTCTATCATCTTCAAGTTAACCAGGAGAATAATTAGATTTGGACACCAACTTTTCTTTTTCCTCTTTCCATTTTTGGCTAAATCAATACCATTAAAACATATCATTCCTAAATTATACCCTTAATGAATGTTTTAAGTTTTTCAAAAATACCCTTATTTTTACAAATGATTAATAAAATTCATTAATGGCATTTGAGTCTTTTAGTTTTGGGTCTGCATAAATATATTTTAATAGATCAACAAATAATGGGCTTACACATATTTATAAAATATGTTACTTTTATTTAATATAAATATTTTATGTTCAAATATTAGACATATATATTCTGAAACTAAATGAATAAAAAAACATAATGACACTATAATGTTATTTTCTTAAATCTATGTATCATAAATTTAATTTTAAATCTAAAATAAAAAATAGAAAAATACAAACTTATAATAGGTCATTAATAACAAAAATAAACTAATATTATCATATTAATAAGTTTTTATATTATCTTTTTTTTATTTGGATGACATAATAAAAATATCATCAAAGTTTAAAGACCACAAATTTATGTATTATTAAAAAGTATATGATTAATTTAATAAAAAAAACAAAATACTATAAGATATTTTATGTTTTATTTGATCATTGGTATTAGATCACAGGTTAATAATGAATTTTTGGGTTTTACCGGGTTTTATCGGATTTTTAATTAACGATTTTTTCATTAAATCCGAACTAGATTATATACATGGTACGGGTCTTCCAGTTCAACAGATCTAGGTCGAATATGAAAACACTTCTTAAAACTCAACATTATTTTCAAAAAAAACTTTTAAATTATATGTTCTTTAATAAAAATTATAAATTCATTCGAATCACTCTTGACCAAATATTTGTTTTATTTATTTTTATTTTAAAGAGAAAAAACAAATAATAAAAATATAAAAATTCAATTGTTATGATTTGAAACAAAAATAATAGTAATTTGTAAATTAATTTTTGGTTAATAAGTGAAAACAACCCGCGCTTTTTAGCAATATTATAATTATAAATCTTTAAAATTATATAATAGCCCAAGTAAGAATTTCGGATAAAACATTGTTTAACTTATTACAAACACAAAACGATTGTATGACGCATTTTAAATTTCACCATACTGTACACACTATTACAAACCCGCATAATTGAAATTTGATCATATTACGGTTTATATAATTAAAACGAATAATAGTTAATCTTTATACTGAAAAAACAACAAAAAAAAAACCCCGCCCTTTCAAAGGCGGGTCAAAATCTAGTTAATTAATTTATCGGATTCTCCTGTCTAAAGAAAGAAATCAAAACGCCAAAACACAGATTTATTTCTTTATATTTTTACTTTTTAAAATAATTTTAAATCTTTATATATAATATTAAAAGAATAAATATTTTCTATACAAAACATGATTATATTTTATCTATGTTATTATTATAAATAGAACACATATCACATCCATATTTTGATAGTCATCCATATTGTGAGTGCGAAAATAATAAAAAGAATGAGTGTTCTTCAACGTATATTCTCCTAAGAACAAAACTTGGGTTTACCCCCTGTGGTGAACTCTCAAATTCACCTCAATTGTTAGCACCAATCAAAATGCCATGTAAGATTAATAAAAAAAAGAAACAAAACTAAAAAAAAGAAAGAAATAAAAAGGACGTAGACTAATTTTTTTAACGCCATCCATGGCTTCTTCTTCATCACCTACACAAAATATTGAAAGCTTCTTTATCATCCACACGGAATATTGAAGCTTTATTTGTCAAATTGGTAAATCCAAAACACTAAACCCTAAATCCTTGGGTAAATTCTAAAAACTAAACCTTAAACCCTTGGATAAACCCTACATCCTTGGGTAAACTCTAAACCTTTGGAATATCTCTTTATCCAAGGGTTTAGGGTTTATCCAAGGGTTTAGGGTTTAGTATTTTGGGTCTAGGGTTTAGTATTTTGGGTTTAGATTTAAGATATAAGGGAAGAGGATTGTAGACACCAATTTGACAAATAAAACTTTCAATATTCTGTGTAGATGATAAAAAGCTTTTAAAATTATGTGTTGGTGATGAAGAAGAAGCCATAGATGGCGTTACAAAAATTAGTCGACGTATTTTTCACTTCTTTCCCTTTTTTTTCTTTTTAATTTTGTTTCCTTTTTTTACTAATCCTACATGGCACTTTGATTGGTGCTAACAATTGAGGTGAATTTGAGAGTTCACCATAGGGGCTGAACCCAAGTCTTGTCATTCTCCTAAACCCAGCCGCTGAAAAAGAGTAGCTAAAGAGCAACTAACAGAAACCAAAAAATATATATTCCATCCTTTTTTTGTATGATGTTTCAATTTTTATAACTAGATTTTGACTTGGGCGCCCACGCGGGTATATTGTTTATTTTAAATAAATAAAATATGATTAGATATCTTTCATATGTATTTATAGGATGCTAGTACCCACTCGAATTTGGATACCCATTTAGTTTTACTTCGAGTTTATATGGATTTCGAGTTTTTGAGATTGAAGATTTTAACCATATTAAATTATTCGTATAAATTTTGGTTGAGGTTCGGTTCAGATCTTTGCGGATTTGGTTCAGATTTAGATAACCAGCTTATATTCATATATACTTTAATTTTCTCAAAATCTACAAATAAATTAAAAAGTAACATATGGATTCGAATAATATATGTCAATATATTAAAATTTAACCTAAAAATTGGTTTGATTTGAATATTTTAATATATTATTAAATATTTTTGATATTTTAAGTATTTTTAGCTATTGTAAATATTTAATTATGAATATTTTATATTTTCGAATATTTTGGACAATTTCAAAAAATCTTATATATTTGGGTTATTCTATGGATATTAAATTTAAAAATAATAAATACATTTAAGTATATAAATATGAGTCCTATATATTGTGATATCCGCAATCTTTCGATTTGGATCCGGTTTAGTATTTTCTATCTAAATACCAATATTTTGAACTCATTTGGATATTTAATCAGTTTCGATTCAGGTTTGATACTATTTTTTGGATCAAAATTCGGTTTTGTTCTTTGGATTCATGAATTCAAGTTTTATTCCCAACATTTTTGTATAATAACATTTTTGGATATTCAGCAATCAAAAAGATATCATATGTAATTCACCTTTTGTATTTTGAAACACCTTTTTGGTTGTTTCCACAAATATTTAATTAATTTATATATGTCTAGTTTTTATTTTTGTAAAACTATTCAAATATATCGTATTGATTTTTATATAATGTAAATCTACAACAACATATATATTATTTAATTTATTTTATATGTAATTTAATTTGTTATCGGTTAGTAATACCTACCACTAAAATTTAACAAAAATTTCCATACTAATTTGTAATAAAATAATAAAATCTAAAACACCTATAATATATAAAATAAATATTTTAATAAATTATTTAATTATATTTTCAACTTTTTATACTTGAGAATCAATAAAAATTAAAATGTAATTATATTAATATCATTTAGCATATGTATTTAGAATTCAATATATTTACATATATTTAATAATATTATAATTATAAAAAGTAAATTATATAATAAAAATCATATTAAATATATAATTGTGTTACATGAAAAACCTGAATTATTTAATGCTAAAATAAGTATTGAAATATATTTTGAATTGGTTTTCAACGTAACTATTAAAATTTTAATGGATTTACATATTACAAATTAATTGGGCTACTTTTAGTTGCTTTAAAATTAATTATATGTCCAATCTCCTTATCAGTTGTTTGGCGCAAAGAAAAATTAGGATTCACTGTAAAAAAAAGGCAGGATTCCTCTTACAGTACAAAAGTCAAGACTTTTGGTTTTTCTTTGTTCAAGCATCTATACTATTAAAACTGAAGTACAAATTTAAAAAAACCCCTAAGTTTTCCACAAAATTTACCATTGCATGCCACTCCCTTAAACACAGCTGTTTCTTTTAATTACTAAATTAATAAACCATCACTAAATCTTAACAATACTAAACAACCTAAATACATCGAGTGCCATTCCCCTTAAACACATCTGTATTTTTTAACTACTAAACCATATAATTACAAAACCATAAATAAACCTTAACAATACTAAACCATCTAAATACAGTAGCTTCATTCCTATATATCGTTGCATAACATTACTAAAATATCTATTGAAATTGTGATATTATCTTCGTTCTTCTTGGTCTACAGAATCAAAAGATTCAATAAATACATTCATACATACCAATGGTTTTAGCAGACCATCGATTTGCTCAAAAAAAAAGCAGACCATCGAAATTACCTTCCAAAATAGTTTCCTATATCTAAGCAATCAACATAACAATTAAGATATCAATCAATAATCACAAGATTCTGGTAATTTTGCAAATCACGTATATAATTAAAAACCTGCATTTGTGTAAATACGTTAAGTTTTTTAATAAACAAATCAATTTAGAATATAATTGAATAGCATGTTCGGTTTTTAATGCTAGAAAATCACACCTAACCAAATCTTTACTAATTATATGTCATTTACCCTACCCTTTCCTACCTAGCTATATATATACTTCTTCCCTAATAAGGTGAAAACCATATCGTTGTAAGCCCCATTTTAAGCTACTACTAAAATATTTTCAATAAGTTTGTTATTCATTTGATTTGGACAAATGTATGAATTCTCTTCGGTCATATACAAAACTCTATCGAATTTAATACAATGAAACATCTATAAATTAATAATGTTGGGATTACACCAAAACTACAAGTTTTTATTAATTTATAGAGATTATTAATTTATCGAAATACTAATTGAACCAAAAACTCAATTTGGAACTATAAAATTATATTAATTTATACATATATTAATTTATATATTATTAATTTAAAGATGTCATACTGTATGCTGTTATGTAAGGTTATCATTAAAATAAACTCTGATATGCATCACTTGAGGCAAGTAAAAAATCAAACATCTAAATTTAAGGCATGGTTATTCAATATAATAACTGATTATATTCTGTCATACTTTGCTTTCACTTTACAAATCTATATTATTTTAAAATTTATGGTACAACTATACAAATTGAATATTCTATGGAATAAATTGTCTATAATTTTTTATTTTCTTACAAATGTTATAATTAATGTATCAAATTTTAATATCATACTAACTTATATTTTTCTATTTTTCTTACTTTTAATTCAAAATGTTTATTTTCTAGATATTTTATACATAAATCTAATCATACAAATGTTAGATTTGTTTATATGATGTCTATGTCGGTCATATAACTTACCGTAAAACGCAAAAAGTGATACGATGTAATTAAACATATTGTTATTTTTCAAATATTATATTAATAAAAACATTGCAAATCATGTATAACATTTAGTACAAACAAAGATAAAAATGAAAATGAACACCCGCTCGGTCGAGCGGGTCAAAATCTAGTTGGATGTTCTTTCTCCAAACGATTGATCATGCCGGTCAAATCCCATTTTAAAATGATTTTTGAATGAGGCAATAGGAATAGGTGTGTATATATATATAATTTATATTTTTTTTTAATCGTGGGGGTCCTAAGCTTCGCCTAAACTAATCCCACGAGACCGACGACAATTCACGTATTCTTGCGATTTAACGCTAGCTCCGGTGGCCACCGCATATCGAACCCATAGCGCTTTCTCTTTGGCGCTTACCACTGGGCCACCATGTAGTGGTTTATATATACAATAAGTGCTACCCTTAATATAACCTCAGCACTTCACAAAATCTCAGAAAATCAAAACGACAAGACAATTAAACTCTGGAACTATATACAATTTATATGACGCAACGATATGAGTTAAGTTAGATATTGCAAGATTATAGTGATCAACAAATGGATTATTCTTCTTTTTTTTAAAGAAAAAATAAGATACAATGATTTTGTTGATGCAAATTACTATTTGTGTGTAGATAACAGTCGGATATTTACGGATCTTATGGTCTAAAATGAAGACTTTTAATTCACGCGAATATCGATTGAATAAGTAAATTAAATTGAGATGGTTTAATAATTTAAAAGGAATGGTTTAATTCAATGGCATATGATGGTAATTATTATGGAAAAGTTAGGGTTAATACTAAATGTATTTCAGTTTTAATAGTTTAGATAGTTTAGATGTTTTGAAATTTTCTAAATGATTTTTTTAAGATAATTAATTAAAATATTTTAAAATAATGTATAATTTTGTCTTACTTATTCAGAATAACAATGGTTTATTATTTTTGATTCTTTTTTATTGTAATCAAGTAGTTTTAGTAAAATTAAAAAAATCTTATTTGTGTTTTATACTAAAACATCTTATAAAATAGAAACAGGAGGAGTATTATACACACATGAAGAGACATAAGTCACATAACCATATATAAATAACTACGGTCGACCCGCCCTACGGACGGGATGATAATTTAAAAATAATTTAAATAGTTAGAGTAATACTTTTGATTTATGTCTAATATTTGTTTTGATTTTAAAATATTTTGTTCTATATTAGTATGAATCATTATTTTATCTATTGTTATTATTTATTCGGTTACATTATTATTACAATTAACTAAATGTTTCCTCACGATTTATTTTTCTATTCTCTTATATTATTTTATATCATGTGTCTCTTATTTGACTATATAAGTATATATTTTATTTTTACACAGTTGTGGATACAGTTCTGGATCTATGTTCAGAATTTTTTTAGAATTCTTGACATAAATATTTAAAATACATTCTACATTTATTTAGTTAGAATAAATTTACATATATCTTTTATATTAAAAATTATTCATTTTGTTTTTATTTGTTTAGTTTCTGTATTCTATTCTATTTTTCCTAACAATTATTGTTAATTTTATTATCTATTAAATTTTATTGTGGTCTTATTTTCGGACGGGTCATTTAACTATATTATTGTATATTTTCATTATGTGTATTTTATAAATTTTAATATAAACCAAATAAAACGACCATTTGAATTCAATATTTTAAATTATAAAGTAAAACACTTATCATTGTGAGTTATGAAAATTTTACAAACTTAAACATAAAAATGTAATATTTTATAATAGTTATAGTGATTTAAAAAATAAAACATCAATACTTTTCTTGTGATAACAAATTAAAAATAAACTCAATTTTATCCACCCTGTCTGAATATGGTCCGGTTCACTGTTAGACCCGTCCAACTGTCAATTTGGTTTCTGTTTAAAATAGTGGCCCATACTTTAATTGTTACTTAGATTATAAGATTTGTGTTATATTATACAGTGTTTGTTGTGTGACAAAGGTAATTTCAAAAAAATTAAAACAATGACCAAAGAAAAAATATCTTTTTGATCAATTTTCTAAGTCGCAGTAACTGCTATTATCAAAGAAGTGATTAAAGTTGATTAGAAGCGGCCATATATGGTCATAAGCTTAATATTTTGAAACCAAGTAATATCAAGAGTATACTTGATATTTCCGAAGCACAACCATCACATTTTGCGTTTCACAATCTGATTAACACTTCCTGAGTTGCATTGAATTTGTTTTTCAGAATTCTATAGCTGCTTGTTCCAGAGGTAAATGTTACGCTGCCTTTCTTTGACTCTAAAACAAACCAAAAGAGAAACTTGAAGCAAATAAGATGATGCAGAGTCCTCCTCCTTCCACCAAGGCATGTCATGACGAAAAGAATCATTACCTGATAAATTCGTCAACGTCGTTAGCAGTCTTCCTAAGTGACAAACGTTAGATTCTTGACTTCATTGGCCTACCTCCATCTGTTACAAATTAAAATTATTCAGAAGTGTCCCAAAAGAAGGAAGATGTCAGCCATCAAAATTAACTTATTTCCAAAATCTATCAAGTCATATACATTCATGCATGATTATACTTCAACTCACATCTGTTCACTGCCTGGTTTGTAGAAAACATATGATCATGAGACTCAAACACAAATACTTAAATGAAATATGATGATGAGAATAAACATAAAAACAGAGAACCTTTGAGCTCGACGCTGCTGATGGACCAACGCCACCCAGTGGGTCAAAGCCTTACATGTGAACATGTGCGTGCAGTAGTGGAGTATGTGCTTAGCACAAAAGAAAAGAAATTTTATTAAAGACCAAAACTTTGAGATCAGGTTCAGAGGCAAAAATACAAAGATGCAGTTGCAATATTTATTACAATCCTATGGAAAGAAAAATCACCTATATTTAGCACAAAAGAGAATAAGTTCGATACAAAACAACACTTTTAAGTTCGGTTTAGGAGGTCAAATGCACGATTCATCTGCAATAAACCCTTCCTATCAATCAACAGACTGAATCTTACAGATTAAGAGCTCTGTTTGAGACAGAAAGAATAATATTTTAACTATACGACAGTTCAGCAGCAATATTCCATTATTATGCAAGGATGATAATTCTTTTAAATCGAGCCAAAACTATTCAGAGTAAGAAATGAAACCTTCATTGTTTCTTTCATGAACATCCATGTCTCTTTGAGTCCTGTGCATGACCTCCTACGCAGAAGACTGCTTATTCCATTCAGTCAATTGACACCAAGTCAAAGCCATCTGAAGAGAAACATCAATTTCTAGAAACAAAGATACCAAAGATATAAACAGGATATGAAGTTTGTAGACTTAAAACTTTACGCAAATGGAAGTTTCCATCTCAGTCTAATTTGGCGCATGGCATAAAAAGATGTTGTGAAATCGTAAAAAAAAAAACTTACAACACGATCAGGTTAAGCGGAAACACTATCAAAATTCAAAAACGGCCTAGGACTCACCCGGAAATAATAACAGTACGACGGTTGATAAAAACCTAGAACTATTGATACATAGAAGGAAACAGAAAAATGACTCGTGTTAACATCCACAATGAGAAAATCCATCCACATAAGCTATGATATATGAATATGAATGATTAAGATGAGTAGAATAGAGATGAGAACAAAGATGAATATGATTCAGATGAGTAGAACAGAGATATTGGAGAGCGCGATTCGCAGAGGAGAGATCTCTGCATATTTATAAGGTTTCGCCGATGAACTAATCAGCGGAAGGAAGTGGGCTCACGTATTAAGACGATTAAACTCAATGCTTACCGTTACGGAATCTGCATCGTCACATCGCCGATCAAAGATGAACGAAGATGACGAAGAAGCAAACAACACGGATTACGTTTCGTACTTGTGTGATAGATGGGCCTCACATAATAAACCGTATGACGAAGCCCAATCGAAAAAGGAAGTGCCATAAAACTGAGCCGCGCATCGTTTCATTAATGACGCCACGTGTCGGATGCAGGGCAAGCGAGTTTCTAGACTGACATCTGACGTGGAGGGCCCTGCAAAGAGCAAACTCAACTTTATATAAATAGAAAATAACACACATGGTCTAAAGGAGGACAACAAAACGAAAGAGCGAGAGCGAGCGTAGGACACATTGACGGTGGCGGTCTGAACTTTACAAAAGGTCTTTCCACTCATAGATGAAGCTCGACTTTAGATCAGCATAAATAATCTACTTAGCTTCAACTGGCGTTAGATTCATTTCATTCCCATCAAAGAAGAAAGCAGTCTGTGGTGGCTAAAAGATTGTGTCAGATGGAGTTTTTCCTACACCCCATTTAATCATAGATTTGGTGTTAATATATAAAAAGTTGAGCTGGAATCACTATGAAACTAGATTCAAGTCTATTAGTCACTTCAGACAGGAATGTGTGCATATTCCATCTTCTGCTCATCTAAGATAAAATAAAATAAGTCTTAACGACAACAATGTCAACAAAGTAGAAAGGTAAAATTTAAAAATAAAGAAGTCGAGTTGCCACGAAACTTCGTCTTGCTCTCTCGTGAATGTCTATGTTAAAAGCCATAAACCCTCTATTGTCCCTCACTACTCTTACTTTACTCTTTCTCTCTTACACACTTTTCAGATCGCTTCCCATGTCGTTGATAGATATTGTAGCCGGAGACATCAGCCCGGAGCTCCTGAAGCTGCTCGTCACGGTAGCTAGCACAGTCTACGGCTGCAAAAGAATCGCGGAACGGCTGATCACGCTGATCAGCGATGTACAACCAACGATCAGGGAGATCCAACACAGTGGCGTCCAGCTGAGTGAACATCGCCAAACTCAAATGCGAATATTCTTTGAAATCTTGGAGAAAGCAAGGAAGCTGAGCGAGAAGGTTTTAAGATGCAGTCGCTTGAACCCTAAACACGTCTACTACGCGAACAAGATGAAGGACCTGGAGAAGAAGATAGTTCGTTTCCTTAGCACCTCCGTTCTGGTCAACATTCTCGCGGATGTTAACCATAACCGGTTTAGCTGTGAGTCGAGCCTCGAACGGATTGAGAAGAAATGCGACAGGATAAATGAGCGGATGGATAGTTTGTCGTTAGAGAAAGCCGTGAAGAGGGCGGAGGCTACCATGGCGTTTGAGATGGAAGTTGATCCAGCGATTCAGGAGGAAGTGTTGGACCGTGGGAAAAGAAAAGTGAAGGAGATGATGCTTAAGTATAAAGATGCTAATCTGTTTGGGATCTCTGGGATGAGCGGCTCCGGGAAAACTACCCTTGCGGAAGGGCTACTTCAAGACCCTGAATTTCGAGGTTCGTATATAGCGAGACCAAACATTAGCTTCAAAAGTTTTAGTGATAAGTTATTACGGTTTTAAAATTTGATTAGGACCGGTTCTATTCTTTCTTGTGCAGGCTTCTTCAGGAACCAGATTTTGTTTTTGACTCTGTCAGCCTCTCCGAATCTTGAGAACCTGAGGTCTCTTATAAAGAGTTTTCTTGACGAAGGATCTCAGAATAGGAAGCTGGTGATCCTTGATGATGTTTGGACAAAAGAATCTTTGGACATGCTGATGTTTAAGATTCCTGGAGCCACAACTCTTGTGGTCTCACGGTTTAACCTCACAGTTCCTAGAACCACCTACAATGTTGAATTTCTAAAGGAAGATGAGGCAACGTCCGTCTTTTGTATCTGTGCTTTCGGGGCAAAATTCCCGCCACACCGATGCAGAAAGGTTTTAATCGAGCAGGTAATAATATTTCATTTTATGCCACTGATACATACGCTTTGCTTCCAGATACTCGGAAGATTACAATGTTTTTTTGGTAGGTTGTTGATGAGTGTAAAGGTCTACCTTTGTCTCTTAAAGTTCTCGGTGCTTTGTTAAAAGACAAGCCTGATAGATGCTGGGAAGGTGTACTGAAGAGGCTATCAAGAGGTGAAGCTTCTGATGAGAATAGAGTGTTTGCTCATGTAGAAGAAAGTCTGCACAACCTCGACCCCAGAACAAGAAGCTGTTTCCTTGATCTGGCTGCATTCCCTGAAGACAGGAAGATCCCTAGTAATGTTGTCACCAACATGTTGGTTGAGATGCATGAGATCGACGAGGAAACCGCTTTTTCCATTCTTGTTTGTTTATCACAGAAGAATCTCCTTACCCTAGTGAAAGTTCCGAGGTAACTCGCTCTTTTACCATTTGTAACCACTGCTCACGTTTCAAAGGTATCTTAACGTATAATAACCTTGCAGGTTTGGCACTGGCTACGATGATTTTTTTGTCAAGCAGCACAATGTTCTAAGAGACGTAGCCCTTCATCTGAGCAATCATGTGGAAGTAAACAGGAGAGAGCGGTTACTGATGCCGAGAAGAGAGTCAATGCTTCCCAGAGAATGGGAGAGGAACAATAATCAGCCATTTGATGCCCGGATTGTCTCCATTCATACACGTAAGAACTCTTTTAACTTTGTATGTATTTAATTGATGATTGCATCAAAGAGCTTGATCGATTTTTCTGTTGTCAGGGGAGATGAACGAACTGGATTGGTTTGACATGGAACTCCCTAAGACAGAAGTTTTGATACTGAACTTTTCTTCAGACAAGTACGTCTTGCCACCGTTTATTTGTAAGATGGGTAGCCTCAAGGCGCTTGTGATTATCAACAATTCCATGTCTATTGCGTGTTTAGATGGCTTCCCCCTCTCAGCAAATTTGGCCAATCTGAGGAGTCTCTGGCTCGAGAGGGTTCACGTTCCTGAACTCTCTAGCAGTGCCATTTCACTGAGAAACCTACACAAGATGCATCTGGTTCTTTGTAAGATGAACATATTTGATCGAGCAGATTTGGAATTTTCCAACATCTTCCCAAGCTTGTCTGATCTCACAATCGATCACTGTGATGATTTTGTGAGACCCTCGACCATTTGTGGGATCACCTCTCTCAACTCTCTCAGCATAACCAACTGCCAGAACATTCTTGAACTGCCAAAGAATCTGAGTAATCTACAGTCCCTTGAAACTCTAAGGCTATATGCTTGCCCCATGCTGAAAGCCCTACCAGTCGAAATCTGTGATCTTCCGTGCCTAGCGTACCTTGAAATTTCACAGTGTACCCGCATAGAGTCTCTTCCAGAAGAGATTGGGAACCTAAAGAAACTTGAGAAAATTGACATGAGAGAGTGCTGTTTACGGGGTTTACCGGGTTCTGTAGATGCACTCGAATCTCTCCGCCATGTGATTTGCGATAAGGAGGCTTCAAATATGTGGGAAGAAGTCAAAAAGGCGGTTCCAGGACTTTGCATCGAAATCGCTGAGAGCTTGTTCAGCTTGGAATGGCTCAACGAGTGAACTCTTTTGATACCTCAAACACTTAATAACCTATTGTATACTTTGAAATATCTCTCATCCTCTCTTTTTTTTTTTTTTGCAACACCGTCTCTCTCTCAATTTATAACACTAGAACATGAGCAAAGTTCTATTCATTATCATCAACCACAAATCAAAAGAAACTATGTTCATCTATGTATGAACTTTTCCATCAATTACATGGCTTTTTATGCAAGATTCCCAACTTCATTATTCCACAATAAATAAAGAGGAAACTCAGAAGACTTGAACTAGTTTCAACTCGCTCTTGGATCCATCCCTTGCTGCCAAACATAAACAAGCTCGTCCCAACCAGTACTCGCCATCAAACCTTCAACAAGAACACTCATATCAATCCCAACAGCAAACTCAGTATGATGATCATACCTCCCCACCAAAGCATCCTCCACCATATAATCCCAAAGGCAAACACTCATATCATACGAGCAAGAAGCTATCAAACTCCTCCTATGCGGCGAGAACTTCACCTTCCTCACCGCATACCCATGCCCATTCAGCACAGCCAAAGGCGCCCTGTAGCTCCTCACATCCCACACCTTAACCGTCTTATCCACCGAACAAGTCGCCAAAACGCAATCATCATACTTGTTCCAATCACACGACAGTATCTCAAAGTCGTGACCAGGGATGATCATGGTGGATCCAGGCTCCCTCACGTCCCAGATCCTCAACGTGCAGTCTCCCGAAGCGGAGGCGAACACGTCTCCGTGCTTAGGGTTCCACACCGCCTGGTAGACGCAGTACGCGTGCTCCTTGAACGTCCT
This sequence comes from Raphanus sativus, assembly GCF_000801105.2. Taxonomy (NCBI): domain Eukaryota; kingdom Viridiplantae; phylum Streptophyta; class Magnoliopsida; order Brassicales; family Brassicaceae; genus Raphanus; species Raphanus sativus. Next base: position 12,590,825 of record NC_079511.1, read on the forward strand.
GATGCTCGCGGGGCGATCCACGGCCCAGAGCTTCACGGTGTCGTCCCACGACGCCGTGAGGAAGGAGTCGCGGCGCGTGGGGTTGTAGTCGACGGAGTGGACCTCGCGCGCGTGCTCTTGGAACGATCGGATCGGGTTGGAGGGAGGCGGGAGGGAGGTGTCGTAGATCTTCACGGAGCCGTCGCCGATGGCGGCGATGAGTACGGAGTCGTGCGATTCCGACCAGGAGACGTCGTAGACCGCGTCGGCTGTGTCGAAGGAGATGGACTCCGTGACGCCGGGAGGTCCCGGGGAGAGCTCGAGGACGTGGATCCGGCCGTTTCCGAGGATTCCGAAGTTCTGAGCTGTGGCGACGGCGAGGCGGGACTCGTAGAAGGGGCTGAATTTCACTGAGTAGCCGTTGAACGGAGCCTTGAACACCGGCATGGCTTCGCCGGCGAGTGTTTGGAATCAAATCAAAAGAGTCTTGTCGATCTGATCGGATAAAATAAATTTCAATATGTCAAAAATTAAAATAATTAACTAATTCTCCGCCATTCGGGCCGTTTGGGCTTAAAATCGGCCCATTACAATATATCCAAACGTCGTCGTTTAGGTTATCTAGTTAGGGTTTTTTTTTGGGGTTTGGTTATCACGGAGAAGCTCAGCTCCATCGTCTCTTTCTATCAGTTTGTTAGACAGAGTGGGAGAGAAAAGAGGACAAGAGTGTTTATTTCAATGGAAGGGATCACTGTTGGAGTAAAGAGCATGAGTTTGGGAGTTGATAACCAGAAGAAGAATCGGATTCAGGTTTCTCACACCAAGAAACCATTGTTCTTCTACGTCAATCTCGCCAAGGTACTAACCCCACCCTTTAAGTTTGAAACCTAGGACTCTACTTGATTGAGTTACTCTAATTAGTATCTATCTATTGTAATATTTGAATGGGCTATTGGTGGTGCTCTGTGTTGTTATGTGACTCTTATCTCTCTCTCAATTAAACAGAGGTACATGCAGCAGTACGCAGATGTGGAGTTGTCTGCACTTGGAATGGGTAAATGTTATTTGATTCTCTCTTTAATTATGTTTGTATATATCAAAATATGATGTGAGGGTTTTTAAGCAATGTAACTGAGTTTATTAAACTCAAAAGTTTGTTTCCATAATAGCAATTTTTTTTCATTTATTGTCATGAGATTTAGAATCCGAACTTGCTTTATTTGGAAAGATTATTCTGGTTTCTTATTGAATATTTTTGAACTATGCCAGCTATTGCTACTGTTGTTACCGTAGCTGAGATATTGAAGAACAATGGTTTTGCTGTTGAGAAGAGTAAGAACACCTTGAATGACCAAATTGTTTTTTCTTTCAAAGATTGACTGGGACTAAAGTTTTGCTTATTGTTTCTTCTTGTAGAGATCATGACTATGACTGTGGATATCAAGGACGATTCAAGAGGACGTCCTGTGCAAAAAGCCAAGGTTAGATTTCTGGATAATACCGTTTCCTTTTGTTTAGGTTGTGGTAGATATCAAAGTTGAGTTCCATGATTATTTTTTCTGTGGTACTGCTGTGTGGTTGGCTAAAATCGTTGCTTTACCACTTGTAGATTGAGATAACGCTCGCCAAGTCTGACAAGTTTGATGAGTTAATGGCTGCGGCCAATGAGGAGAAGGAGGCTGCAGAAGCACAAGTGCAGAACTGATATCTTCTTTTTTGGGTCTGTGTTTCTGTCGAATATCCGATTTCTTTGTTCTTAGCTCGCTGCCTGCTTAATGTTAGAACACTTTGATTTGTTTTATTTCGAGTATTAGGTGTAGAAGAGATTTTGTTGCATAACATTTTCGAAATATAAGTCCGATTCGAAACCATAATATACCAAACTAAGCTGTTTTAAAATGTTACTTACACAAATGCTGAAATCTATTTATTTTTTCCGTAAAATAATTAATTTGAAAGTTTTGGAATCTGGTCAGTAAAAAATGGTAGCGATGCGGATGCATTAGCGGTTCTGTCTACATATTTGGATCAACATGCGGTTCTCTCTACAACTGGTCAGCAGGGCCGGATGCATTTGTCTCGGCCCCCAAAAATATTAGAGATTTTTTATATGGATATAAGTTTCCAAATTATGAAAAAAAAATTTTATAAATTTTTTTAAAGAAATGTTTTAAGTCCTCGTAATCTCAGATGTCAGTTTGCAATAAGGCTGTTTCTCACTAACTAGTTACTGGTTCAGCCATTCTTACCATCAACGCCATCAGTCAAATGAATTTGAACTAATAAAAGTTGTAGACCAAACGATTATAAGCTTTTCATTTGATAATTGTAGTGGATGGATTCCATTGCATGATGACAATAGTGTTACTGCTTTTGTTAATATATGTTTTTATGTCTGAAGGAAAAATAATAGTCAGTGCAGATTGATTTTTTTGAGTAATTGGATTACGATAAATGGAAAAAAAAGAAAAAGCCTGTAAGATCGGGTTATGTAAACGTATAATAATTGAATTAGTCAGGCATTCTTGGAATCATACCAAGTAATTGGATTATTGTGATATAGCCATTTAACAAGTGTTGCAATGGCGCAAAAGAATATTTAGTGCAGACCAGAGGTCATTAGCTCAACTGGAAAGGATCTGGACTATTTGTCAAAGTCTCTAATTCGATGGGACAAAATTAATTTAAGATGTTGTGATTTGAGAAGGGATCATGGACCTTCTGATGTTCCAAAAAAGAAATAGCCAGTGCAGATTGATTATTTTGTGATATAGACTCGATAGATGTTTATCACATGGATTCACAACATTTCATAATAGTCTTATCACGTTTGGGCTTTAATTTTTGTATAAACTAGATTCTGACCCGCCCTTCAGAGGGCGGGTATATTTTTTGTTGAAAAAATTAGTTTTATGTCATGAATATTTTTATCCTTGATAAATTATATTTTGTTAAGAATTTTATGAAGTTTATCTAATATTATTGTATGAATTATTTTTGTTATTTTAAATATGACCAAAATTTTGAAGACTCCAAATAATTCTGACCCGTATTATGATTTTTGTTTATTAACCTGCTGTTAAACTTGTGAATTATTTCACAGTGATTTTGTTTTTAGTATTTTAATTTAAATAAAAAGTTTAATATTTTTTAAACTATTGTTTTTTGTCTTAGACCCGTTATGTATTGATAAAATCTGTTTTTGTGTATTTTAAAAAGTTTATATGATTTTTTATTTTAAATGAAACTATTTTTTTAAATATTTGAGAACATTCGGGTTGATTTGGGTATATAGGACCCGAAAAAGACCTGACATATCCAAACTGAATTTGAAAACTCGAAAAGTACCTGCAAATTCTAAAAAATACCTGGAGAAATATATCTGAAACTTATCCAAAATCAGATGCGAAAACCCGAAAGGTATCTCAAATTTTACCCGAACACCCAAATTATATTTTTTGGAGATCTAAAATTTACCCGAAACCTGAAATTATACCTAAAAACCTGAACCTGAAACTTAAAAAAATATCTGAAATATCCAAAATACACACAATCATCCAAATTTACCTAATATATAATAATTTTTGAGTATTTCGAATACCCGATTGGGTCTCTTGTAGGAAGTAGATCCAAACCGAGACTCGTGGGTCCCCATAAAAAAAATCCAATAAATATTTTAGCATAGACTCGGATCTGAACCTGTATTTTCGGATCCGTTCTAGTTTGGTTTTTCGGGTCCGGTAAAATGTTAGACCTATATTAGATCTTGATCTGTGCTTGAAGCGCATATATAGTGTTGTTTTGTATTTTTTCTGTAAATATGTCTGAAATTAATTATTACTGTTTTATTATTACATTTCTAATCATAAATTTATGAATACAAATTGAAGATTTATTTTAAAATTTAAATATACTAATTTTTAGTTTATTAAAAATATTGCAATACAAACTATAAATAATACACACACATATATATATATATATATATATATATATATATATATATATACAGTTATGCTAAATTATAACACATACCATAAAACCATAATTTTATATAAGAATTGTAATAGCATATTTTTAGTAAAATAGTCTAAACTGGCCTAACTATATAATCCTAAATACTTTATAAAGTTAAAGTTACATATGTATGCAGTTAGTTACATACGTATGCAGTTATCAGCAGGGTTGGTTCCCGATTAATGTGGGGAAGAAGAGGTGGTTACGTTAATATATAAAATGTAAAATAGAGAAATGATTAAAGGTAAGCATCATGGATTTAGATAGATGGACATAACTTCATATCAATTGGTCATACTGAAGAATCAATACTATCTGGTATACGCACGATTAAGGTTGGGTTACAGGTCGAATTCGCCCCGCTGACCCGTCAACCCGCTGGTTTTCAATTTTGTTTTGGTTAAAAAATATTACCGCACAACCCGCAAACAAATAATTTTATACCCGCACCCTCTCCATTTAATTTTGTGGTTATCCGTGGGTTATATATATTTTAAAAATTATTATTTTATTTAATTATTATAAAAATATATTTATAATAAAAAATTTACACATGATTTAAACTTTAATAGTATTGATTATAAATATGAACAAAAATATTATAAATGACCAAAACTATTTAGGTAAAGTTATTTCTATAAATGCTATTGAAAATATAGCAAGTGTGTATAATGAAAATAAAATAACTGTGAGTAAGGAAAAAAAAGTGATTCTGGTTTCCTATTATAAAAGACTAAAATCAGGAACTAATAAAGAAATGTCATTTATGGTAACTATTTAAGAATCAAGATTAATCGAATATGTTTGGAATTGTTTGAACCGAGTTTTGTAATTAAATTTCAGTGGCCTATTGGCAAATGTTGTTGGTTAATCTTGTTTTGCGTTTTTTATAATAAGTGGCATAATTGTAATTTTCATCATCTTCCCCAGAATCTTTATTTAAGGTTTCGTCTCTGTAAATTAATTTTAATGGCAGTCATCAACTATTTCTCTGTAAATTAACAAATTGTTATGTGGTTACATATTAGTTATGTCTCAAATACATACATCTGCCACAAAACATCAGTTTTAAACATTCAAAACTCAAAAAAAATAGGACCTTCGATTTTATCGCTGGCTATGATGAAATTGTCACACCCAAGCACCGCCCAATACCAGCGTTTTGGAATATGGCATTTGTCTTAATTTCCATAGTCTCAGACCAGTAAGTAGAATAAAGGAAAGCACCTACAAAGTGATTTTAGAAACCACAAATGGGTAGATTGTAGCTTGTACTCTATATTTGTGTCTGAGTTCTGTATTTTTTTTTGTGACTAAAGTTCTGTATTTGTAGGTTACTGGAAATTAAGTGATGATCACAAAAAGCATTTTCAAAGTAAACTTGATAACAGTTTTTGGTAGAAAAATTATAACGTCATTTGTGTTTGATATAATTAGATGCAGTTATGTAAAATCAGTTTTTTTTAAAAAAGTGGACATAACCCATATCAATTGGACATGTTGAAGAATTAATAGAATAGACTAGGTTTTGACCCGCGCTTCGAAAGCGCGGATATTATTTTTCACTTTTATGAAATATATTATTTGTTTGTAATTATTGAATGCATTTATCTTAGTAACTTTTTTATAATAAATTCGACATATAGAGAGTATCTCTGGTAAACTATGTGTTTCTCTGGTTTTGTTTTATTATCTCTCCAATTAACATATTTATCTGGCTTATTGTTAAAATAAATGATTTTAGAACGCAACTGTACAATATTTTACATTGATATTTTGTTTAAACAATGTGACATATTTATATATTAATTAATATAGAAATACCTGAACGGATTTAACAGAACCCAAACAGATTCGAAACGAACCCGAATGGATACCTGAACGCCTAGCCCTAGTCATAATTCGAATTTAAATTTAGAAATATATGAATGGAGCTGAAATATTTGACCCCGGAAACCCAAAACCCAAACAAATCCGAAACGAACCGGAATAGATACCTGAACGTCCAGCCCTAGTCACTATTATTGTTTTATGTATCATATATATGTCACCATATAATTAATTATATTGGTTCATCATATAAATAATCATATAATTAATAGTATTTTATATGTATCATCTTATAAATAATCACATATATTATATTCTTAAAGTTTAATGTGAAATATAAAAACCATAATTTAAGTTGGTATATGAAATTAATCTTTTTGTTGTATTTTTCTTATATTTATTGAAAACATTTTCTAATAATGGTTATTGTAAAATATTTTAGTAAAAATAAATTTTTGAATATATGCATATTTTAAATCAATTTTTGATATAAATCAATTTTAAATTATTATTTTGATTTGAAATATGTATATAAAATTTAAATTTTATTTTATGATTATTTTAGACAAAACAATGTTTTAGGTAATTAGATTAGTCCATTTTGTATATTTTAAAACTGATATATTTTTATCCATGTTTCAAAATTTTAATTTTTTGCATTAGTTTTCTATGAATTATTATTAATTTTATGTTTTTTTTTATAATTGAACTCTTGAAATTTTTATATTTGACTAAACTAAATAAGGTAATAATACTGTTTTTAAAAATTGTTTGATATAATATACTATTTATATTTCGGTTTGGGTTTTTATTTTTACCATAAAGAATTGTAAATATAGTGTCAGAATTGTAAATAAAAAGAAATATAGAAAGAAGGTTGTTTAATTTATTGTAAAAACAATGACTAAATTTTTTTTTAATAAAAATAAGTATTAAATATGTTATTCATGTTTCTAAACAATTCTCATTTGTTATTAATTTATTGAAAATACAATGGCTAAATGTGTAAATAAAAAAAAGTACACATCTCTACTATCCATGTTTCCAAACATATCTCATTTATTCTACTATCCTTGTTTCCATACATATCTCATTTATTCTACTATCCTTGTTTCCAAACATCTCCAATTTGTACTTCAACTTTAATAACTAGATTTTGACCCGCCCAACCGGGCGGGTATTTATTTTATGTTTTAGTTTTTATTTATAAATGATATATTTGTTATTTAAACATAAATTTAAATTGAAAATTAACATTTGTAGTTATAATAAAAACTAAAAGTTTAAAAAAATATTTTGATATAAATTTTAAATTCTTAATTAAAATAATATAGAGATGGGTCATAATTTTTTCCAATTCCAAAATCTTAGCATTATTAATAAAAAATAAAATAATTTACAAATAAATAAAATATATAAACATATTTGAAATTAAAATATATTTGTTAAAAAAAAATCTTAAGTCATTGTTGTTTATTTCTATAGTTTGACCCGTGGCCGTATAAATATTTGCTTTCACTTCAGTTTTTTTCTTTGTTCTAATGATAATATATATATGTGTGTAAATTAATATGTATTACATAATTGTTAGAATAACATTTTAAAACAAAAATTTTATTTATTACTTTAAATAATTATATTATGTGATTTTAGTCGTCTATTATATCACAGTGTATCATATAAAAATCTATTATTTATAACTAATTGGACTTATATTATAAAAGTGTTATACTAACAATTTATAAATAAAATATTTTATATTTTATTTATATGATATATAAATTGATTTTGATGTGTGATTTTTATTTTATTATTTTTATTAATAAATATTGAAAAATATTTAATGTTAACAAAAAATCTATAAGAAATTTTATTTGGTTAAGATTCATTCTATTAAAGAAATCTATTATTTAAATTAGGAAAATACATTGAATATTTAAATCTATCATTTAAATAAGAAAAAGATAAAATTCTCTATTATCTTTGTTACCAAACAAAATTTAATTTTTTAAAAGACTCCTATCTCTATTACCAAACAAAAGCTTAAAGTACTTCTACTTTAATAAGATAGATATAGATATTCGATCTTGATCTCTATTTATAAAACTGAAGGCTATTAAGCCTTTTAATGAAATAAAAGAAGCCGACAAAATCAAAAACTCTCATTAAATGGGCCTAGATTTAACAAAGAATGAATTCAAGTCCAAGTAGTCATGGGTTTTTCATAGCCTATGAGTAAGTCCAATCCATTTAGTAAACGCTCCAACTGTGTCGTTTCAGTAATAGAGACAACTGGGTTCTTCTGAATTTGGTGGATCTAAAGTTGGGTTTGCGATTTCAATTTTGGAGGAACCCTAGCTTCTTCGTTTCCGTTTCCCCTCCCCCTCCAAATCTGATCTGTCCTTGCAATCGGATTTGAATTCAGCTAATCCTAGTCTTGAATTGATCATGGCGTCGAAGAAGAAGCACTCTGAAGGAATCGCGTTACTATCCGTTTACAGTGACGAGGATGACGAAGAGATGGAAGACGCCGAGGAGGAAGAGCAGAGAAACCAGGAAGAAGCGGAACGAACTGGAGAGGGTGGTGGTCAGCCAGAAGAAGAAGCTAACTTTATGGACGAGGAGAAAGAGAGAGGAGGAGAAGATTCCAGAACGCCTGGTGGACCTTCAAGCGCTCACGCCACCCCTCGTTCACTCGACAACGACGACGAATCATTGAGACCTGATCGGAGTAGCAGTCCAATGAATTTTGAGTCTAGGGTTGGGAATGGTGAGGATACGTCAGGGGAAAGTACTGATACGTTATTGGATCAGTTCCTTCCTCCGCGCCCTAAGGAGAAGTGCTCCGAGGAGCTGCAAGTAAGCTCTCTATTGCTCCTTCAATATTATAATCATGTTGATGCTTTTAGTCGATTTACAATGGTTGTTGGACTAGATTGGAATGTTTTCAAGTGGTTTAGATAAGAGATGGATAAGTTTGGGTGGGGGATTTTACTTGACAAGTTTGTGGATGTAATAATTGCAGAGGAAAATAGATAAGTTTCTGAGCTTGAAGAAGATGGGGAAGAGTTTCAATAATGAAGTGCGGAATAGAAAAGAATATAGGAATCCTGACTTCTTGTTGCATGCTGTGAGTTATCAAGATATTGATCAGACTGGTTCTTGCTTCAGTAAAGACGTCTTTGACCCCAATGGATATGACCCTAGTGACTTCTGTGATGCAATAGGTAACACTCCACCTTCTTTTATGGGTCCTTTCTCTTTTCTTTCGTTGTAAGAGTATGTTACATTTTTGTCTCTCAGTAAGATGCATCTTTGATATCTTGTTCCATTTTTTGTGATACCCTGTTTAGTATCAGTCAGGCACTCAATTTGGATTAGTAGTTGCTAGTTATAACCATTATCTGTGTTTTTACGAGATTTAGAGAACCTTTTTCATGTGTTAAATTACAGAACTTGACATGAAGCATGAGAGGGAAAGAAAGGAACAGGAAAGCAAGAAAAACCAAAGGCTCGACTTTGTTTCCGTTGGAACTCAACCTGTGGCTGCGGTATTCGCTCCCCCAAAGCCTAACATCCCTATCCCAGGTGTGTTTTTATAAGTTGCAGGGAGTTAGAGAAAAAGGTGTCAGCTTGGTTGTTTTATATATCTCAGCTACATGTCTGCAAGATTTGATGGATGTTTTAGGAATTTGACAAATCTCAGGTGTTCCAGCTTTAGCTACTACTGGATTGCCCTCTGCACCAACTGACATTGCTGCTCGTGATGGCAGACCAAACAAGAAATCCAAATGGGATAAGGTATAGAATGAAATCATCAAAAGATTCTGGCATGCTTAGTTCTTTGCTGACTTCTTTTTCATATATTTTTTGGCTAAATCAGGTTGATGGAGATGTGAAGAATCCACCTCTAGCAGCTGGGAGTAATGCAGCTCCTGTATCTGGTGCAAGTGCTGGTTCTGGATACTCTGCTTTCGCGTAAGTTTTAGTATTTTCTGTTGTTTGGTTCCTAAAGACTATTGACACGAATTGATTGTGCGGTGTTTGTAGTCTTGAGGAAGACATCTTTTGGAAACTTTCATTTTCCATGCTCATTAAGCCTGTTTACTCAGTAATCTAAGAATGTGTTTTTTTTAATCTCAAATCTTACAGGCAACAACGGAGACGAGACTCGGAAGGAAGAAGATCCTCAGAGAGGAAACTGGAGAGAAGAAGTTAAGGCATAGTACGAGATTCTCAAGAGGTTCTAGCCCAACATCTTTTCAATGTTTCATTGTGATTACAAACCTAGAATCAATGATATACAATGTCTTTATTCTGTTTTTGTGTACTAACGAGACATCGAAATTTTCAGAACAGTAATGTTTTACGTTCCAAGAATCAAAATTTACACATACACTCTGGGCATTTCGGTTGTCTATAGATACTGCGTCCATAAGGCCTAAGACGAACTTTGTGACCTTCCTCTATCATTTTCCTCACACGGCTTTCAAAAGTCTTCCAGTTTATTGTTTCACTCTCTGATAAGATGGCTGCAAGCCTCTTCTTGTTAGGTCTCAATGTTGGTGCGTGACCGTTGCCATAGTATGTTCTAAATCCAGAGACTAAGGACGATAACTGACTCCCGGAATCAGTCATTGCAAACACATCTGAAGCTGCACAAGCTATGAAATCTAGTGCAGCCAGCTGCAAAACAGAGTTCAACCCATTTGAGTTTGGTTTAGATGGCTACAACAACTAGTTATGATAACGTTTTTACCTGAGAAGAGAAGTTCTTGAATGGTGCGAGTTCTTGTGGTGTAAGGAGAGTTTCTTTAGTCACAAGATTTGGGTAAAGAGTTGTTAAAGGAAGCATACGAGAAGAACCTCCATAGATTTGAGATCCAGCTAAGTATATATATGTTCCTCTATTGAAGCCAAGACCAGCGAGCACTAGAGTTGCTTCCTCTGGTGTTAATGGACACCTTCCTGTTTTCCTCAACACTTCCGGAGAGACAGACCTGACAAAACACAGAGAGAAAAGTCATTTTACAAACCATTGTAGTGGGAAGTTTTTGTATAGTTTCTTTTTATTTTTTTTTACTTTGATTCCTTCAAACGTTGGAGGAGAAGAGGGAAATGTTCTTCTCGGTACGCTTGAAGCTCTTTACGTTCGGTTTCCCCTCCTCCAAAATCACATAGAGAGTAAGCAACCATGTCCTCTTCAAACCTTAGATGCAAAGCAAGATACTTCAATGGTTCTTGATCTTCTTTAGCTGAATATTTAGCCATGGATTCACCAAGCAATGCTTCGTCCAGTTTGCTCCGCGAAGTTTCGTATCTTCTTATCCGTTTCACCAGGAGAGATCCTGCTTTTTGAATCTTGGGAGCGAACTTCAACGCGTGAAAGTTGCACTTACATCTTAATCTCTGTAAATTAAACAACACATATCATTTCCAAGAAACCAAACTGAATGAACTAATGATGCATCCATCTTCTCTCATATATTTGTGCACCTGAACATCAAAAGGCAACGGATCAAAACCGAGGCGATTCCCGTATCCAAAAAGATGAACCATTCCATACTTCTTTAACAAAGGAAGAACATTTTTGATGTAATCATCTGGTTTTGCCTCTTTTATAAGCTCTGTATCAGTGACCTAAGGAAAAAAAAACATTATGATAAAGCAGATAAAAAGGAAAAAGAAGAGAGAATGCAAAAAGAACATACCAAGCTGAGATTCTTGTTATCAATGGCTTTTAGATGTTGAGGAAGATCCTTCACTATATGCACATCATCTTTCAGATACTCTATGAAACGTTCATCCTGGTATATATCACCAAACTGGCTGCAATTTACCCATTTTCTCAGACATCAACAGAACATTATTCTTATGAATTCCAAGTCTTGAAGAGGTTGTACTACCTAGGATCTTTCCAGACATTGCTGTAAAGAAACCGCGGGAGCACTAGAGTGACGTTAAGCAGAGCAGCAACCGCAACAGCGTTACATATCTGCAAGAAACTAACACAGTCACTATTCATACATATTTTCTTGAAAAATCCAAAGATCGTTACTGGTTAGTTTGGTATTATACTTACAGCCACTCGCTGCTGATTAAGTCCACCATTTGCACTAACCATAATGTAACCGTTATTCGTTTCGATAGACCTCTCTAATGCCACGGCGTTTTTGTTATTATCAGCACAAGGCTTCCACTTTGAAGATCTTTCCTCCAGAAAATTCGGTGTATCAGGTTTGAATATGTTCTTGTAGCACAAAGGAAACCAAGATTACTAACAATTCAAAAACACAAAAACTGTTGATTCTGGAAATTATTTAAATCTCATTGCACCAGTACAAAGACACATACGTTAATTTTTTAGGATAAGGAAAAGTGACTCTATAGATAAAACATGTTTTTTTTTCTCTAAAAGAACAGAGAATATCGGATTTTGAAGTTTTATAAATACACCCCTAAAACGGGTATTCACCTCAATCGCGTTACACTCTAGCTGTTCTTAGCTTTCTTCAATTCGTGTTTAATTCGCGTTTGTTTAACAAAAATGTTATATAAGTTTTTACTAACCTTTGCAAGAGAACTCGAAGCTAAATTAAGTAGACGGCTATACATTTGCACCGGTGTAGCATCTTGAGCTCCATTCTTCGTTGACATACATAGAAAGATAATAATCATAATCAATAACAGTGGAGAAGTATGAAGAAAAATGAAAAAAAAAAAATTTGATTCGAACCTTATGGTCAGTCAAATTGGTCAACCTTGAAATGCTCTGCACCACGGAGCTTCTATCCGAATGAAAGATGGTAACCATAATGGAATCCATAAAGAATATTAAACCGGTGACAGAGATCATCACAAGAATCGACTTAAAGTTCCTACGAAGCCATGAATGCTGCTGCTTCCAAGAGTAATTGAACTTGTTGATACTGCCACAACTTTGATCATGTTTAGATCCTTGAGCCTTGGATGCTTCACTTCCAAATATTCTTCTACCAGTTAAGAGATCATTTCCTGTTAAAGAATCCAAACTTCTTCTCCCAGTCTTCTCTTCTTTATCTCTCGTTTCAGGTCGAGGACTTCTCGGTGAACCTTGTTTCCCCATTGATCTCTCTCTCTCTCTCAGCTCATAAACTATGTAATGGAAACAATCAGGAACAGAGCTCGATTAAGAATCAATAAAGCCAGAAATTTCTAACAATAAAATATTAAAAATGGTTTTAAAAGAAAAGTCTGGAGAAATACAAACACGACATATTAATTCTAAGTGAAGCTAGAAGAGTTTGTTGAGAAATGTCTGAATTTTTGTAAGGAAAGAGTAAAACGCAAGGCAAGAAATAGGATAAACATAAAAGGGTTTCTACAAAAAATAAATTTGTATTTGGGATGAGAAAAGCTACGGCGTAAACCTCAATGGAGAAGATTAGGTATGGCGATAGCTGCATGACAACAAATCGAACCAGAACCGAAAGCTTCTGTTCTTCTGCTTTCTAGTTCTTCGGTCGTTGCCGATCTCCATGCCTAATATGATTTTTTTTATTTGCGTGTGTTTGAAGCTTTAATAAATACCTAAATCGAAAAATCTGTCAGGAATCTCAAGAAGCTGCTCCTTTATTACTACTATCTTTTCATTTTCAACCTCATTTTGTTTTGTTTTTTTAGCTTGGATCCGAGAATCACGTGATGCAATATTTGCTCTATTTTCTTTGTATTAAATAGTATTATTGAGTCCTTGTAGGCAGTGCCGACCTTGGCATAAACCAACAAAAAAACTGAATAAGGTAGGAAAAATAGCCAATTTCGACTCCAATAATTTCAGTCGTGTTAAATACAACCCGAATAAATAGTCAGTACCAAATACAATTCCAACTCATTAATAATTCGAAAAATTATCTAAAATTCTTAAAACGTTCATAAATCTATATTGATATCGTTTTGTCTTGTTAACAAAAATTAGTCTATTGTTAACAAGACAAAACGATATCAACCATGTGTCTTGATACTTTTTTAAAGGGAAACATTAACCACTAAACTAAATTATTTTTTTTGCAATATTAGTATATACTTGAAATTATATAAAATACTATAATATCCAGTTAAAATTTTCATGATGATTGTTTCTGATTTATATAGATACCTTAACATATTTTTTACTTATCATATCTTTAATAAACTTATATCTTACTAAAATATAAATAAAATATTTATAATTATAGGAAACTAAATATATTTAAAAATTTGAAGTTATCTATAAAATTTTCTTATATGAATCATTTTTAATTTTTAAAGTTAAGTGGAAATTTTTTATTTTTCAAAGTTAATACTATATACTTGTGATATTTTTTTCAAAATGTTAAGACACTTATTACCTTTTTCACTAAGATATCTATTCTATTAAATTAGAAACATGACATATTGATATAAGTTCAGTCCAGCTATTATCTACTCTATTAAATTAAAAAAACATGAACTATTGATATTAATTTAGTCCAACTATATTAATACAATTATTAAAACCTCTAGCTAATCATGTAAGAAAAACATTTTACACAAATATTATTACAAACAAAACACAAATATGATTAGAAAACAAATATAAAGATTAAATTACTAATAAAAATGTAAAAAAAAATATACTCGCCATTTGAAGGACGGATTAGAATCTAGTTTTGTTTAAAATATTAGACATATTAAACAATAAGTAAAATATATAAAAACATAAGATATATAGTTTATTATATTAACTTTGAAGAAAAAGATTACCATTCAAGGTCTATAAATTTCAAATAAGTAATATAACAAATTATAAATAGTTTCAAAATTTTAAGCATAATTAATTTCGTCTAAGTATAAATATTTTATTATTAGTATAATATAATTTTATTAAATATATGATAATTGAAAACATGTCAATGTATTTATTGATGAGAAAAAATATTCACCAAGGTTTTAATTGGATAAGACCAAGAAGTATAGTAGTATATATAATTTTAAATTTGTAATAGTAGTTTACAAAGTTACTATAGTAACTGGTTAGTGTGCCCCTTTCAAATGGTATCAAAGCATGTGTTGGAGTTTCGGAATGAACATTTTTCTTGAAAAAAATATATCAAAATGACGTTGTTTTTTCTTGTTAATGGTTAACTAACTTTTGTTATGTAGATTTAGATACATGTTAAAAAGTTCGGATAATTTTTTAAATTATAATTAAGTTAAGACCGTATTTAGCACTGATCATTTGTTCGGATCGTATTTGACATGACTGAAATTGTTAAAATTGGCCTTTTCTGAATAAGGTACTTGGACCGTATTTATAAAACTAAACCGTATATTTGGTTATAATTATATTACATATATTTTTTTATTTTTCTGTTTTTCAATTTGTAATGTGTTTGGTTATACCGTATATATAAATTAATTTTATTTGTAAAATATATTTTATTTTAGTAAATTTATTATATTAATTTATAGTCAGTAATCTAATTCAATAAATATATTTAAATTTTTAACATAAACTTATGTTACTAATTATATAATAATTTTGTATAACTATTCATTATGGGTATCAACGACTTGATAAATTAATTTTCAACATGAAAAAATAAAAATGAAAAACAAATTCGTAAATAATAATATATTTTCCTGTTATTTTTTCATTGTTAATTGTTTGTTATATGTAAACATATATAATATAATTTTGGTTTGGGGCAATCATTAAATTTTAGTATGTCTGGGTCACTTCTTGTATGTTACAAATAGGGATATTAAAACCGGTGGACTCAACCAATTTAAGTCTAATAGGTGGACTCGACCCATTTTTGTCCAAAGACATCGAACGACTATTCTATTACTCATATTTTAGGTGGTCTGGGTAAATAGATCGGAATAGAATAACCAATGTAACAAAACTCTCTATGAAAAGATCTCGCAATCTTAGCTAAAAAGTCTAAAATTCATTTTGTGCTCTCAAGATATTGTGAAGTCCGGAAAACATATATATAGCGTCTTTATCGCCTTCAATTTTGTTACAAAATTTGGCCGAACTTTAGGTTCATTTATCATCGCGATCAAATCCTTATAATCTGTCACAAAGCACTGACATGACGAATGTCGTAACATACTCTCTGTTTTCCATCACAGTGCTTCTATCTCTGAATGCAAAGTAGTATCTCACCTCCTTAAGTTTCATGTTTTCATGAGTTGAATCTTTCCCAAAATATCATTCCAAACCTAACTATGTTGTGGAGATCCATGAACCAACCACCATGCAGATATTATCTAAGCTTATGACTTGAATATCCTCAGTACCATACTTTTGTGGAACTGTTTGTTGAGTGTAAGCCAAATTTACAATAAGCAAACTTTATCGCAGAATTTTACTGAAGAAGAAGATCGAGAAGAAGATCGAAGATGAAAGGTGAAAATGACGATATACTACTGAAATAAGATTATGTTTAGAGAATTACAAATTATGAAACACAAAAGGTGAAATTATATGAAATTAATTTTAGAAATGATTGAAGATAATTTTGGCACATGTTACGATATTCTCTTTCTAGTTGAAGGATAATTTTGACAAATGAACATTAAAAATTGCTCTCTTCACCCAAAATGTCTTTATGAGTAATTGATAACTCATAATGTGTCTCCCAAAATATTTTTTTCTGAAGAACTAATGAATAAGATTGGATACCATTTGAAACTAGAAGCTACAGAACGAGCCCACCGTTTGAGACAATCCTTTATGTTTGTCTCATTACACATCTTAGCCATTCTCAAGTCTAAAATCATTGAATCTTTCTTTGCTTTTTCACTCCATTTTTATCGATGTGTGAAGTTCCCATGCCTCCTACAAGTAAGGTCTCAGAACGGAAGATTCTGTCTTACTATGTTCTTCCCGGTGGAGAAACGTCCGCACCGCAGTCCCAGAAGTATCTAAGGCAACTCCAAATTTAAGTCTTTCTTTCTTCTGTGAAAACAAAACCTAAATCTATAAACCCTTTGGTCTCCTCAGCTTCTAAATCAGACACATTCTCACTCCTCCTTCTTCCTCCTCTGGTTCTCGTGCCTCTGACAATTTTCCTTCAGTTTTGAAATCTTGGTTTTGTTTAAAGGTATTGTCTGAGCTCTTGCTTGTTTCCATCTCTCGAGCCTTCAAGAATCGAAGAGCTTCAGAACACTTTTTTTGTATTTAAATTGTGTGAGACAGAGAATGAAACTTGTATATAAATAGATATTTACATATGGTATGACTTACTAGCCTTTCAAAATTCACGTTTTTCATTTGGATTTCCAAACTATTTTATATAAAAAATATCTGAACAGGTCAGGGAAGGAAGATTAAAATATAATTAGCTAGAAACAGTAACCCGAATAGAAAAAGATTTTAAGGAAAAATTAGCCAAAAACTCTCATGAGTTTTTTGTTTATTAATCTATCTTGGTAAATAACAAGTAGTAGAAACATAATTAAAAAGTGTTGTTTTATGTTCTCACGAAACAGGTTTTTTTATATTTCACATTATTTTATTAATCTATTAATAAATTATGTCAAAATAATAATAATAAATTATGTCAGATAAAATAATATAATCAACTTAAACTCTCTATAGTTTTCTACATAGCATAATATTTTCCAAAATCGAATACATGAATAGCATAATATGAATATATATATATATATATATATATATATGTTTTGTTGTCAGGTTACTATTTTAAACATCGGAGGTTGTCATCATAATTCATATTGAACTAAGGTTAAGGGACTAAAAAAATTGAACTTGATTTTTTGAAGTAAAAAGGACAAAATAATGCGAATAAAATGTGAAAATGACAATTTTCAATAGTTAAGTCATGTTGGCTATGTTACCATAATTATATTTTATATTAGAATCTGAATTTATTGATCTATAAATTGAAGAATTTTGGTTTATACAAGAGATTAGACTATGATGAATCCTAATATTATTTTCATATTGAACATTATGCCAGTTAAATATTTACCGTAGCAGCTTTATTCTGTGTTGTGCTAGATGATTCTTGTATTTAGTTATTTTGCATGGGACGAATTGCGGGGCAAATCTCCTTTGGCGGGATCCCCTCCTTTGGCAGTAAATTATTTCTGTCATACATATAGGCAAGTAATATTTAAATGATATATATGTAGCGGAAACCATCTGCCAATGGAGTATTTGCCCTGTAACCCAACCATGCATTTCTTCTTCCAAACTATACTAATCATTCTGTACTTTTATTTCATTTTCTTTTGAGTAATAGCTTAAGTCCAACCATAGCAATACTATATATAGAGTGTATGTGGTTTCATTTCATGCACGTATGTCGTATATATTAGCATATTCGGTGGCACATCCCATGTTTCATAGTCCATAGAGCACATATGTATGCTAGGTAAATGCAATGTTAACGGGACCTTCTCCTTGTACTACAACTCCAGCTAGGAACATCGAACAAAGTGTGTTGGCAATGCGTCACAACAATTATTTTAGCTACGTTTTTGTGCTTCGGTCAATACGTCAGACCATATAACACATATCAGTAACCACAAGCGCAGTCATATAGACTCTTGGCCAAGTAGACTAATGACTATTTTTAGACTTTTAGTTAAAGAGGCTCCTAAAGCCGATAATAAACTAATGTCCCCGAGGGCCAAGTTCAAAGCTGGCCTAGCTTGTATTAATTTTGAAATTCAAAACAGATAATAGAAATTCTTAAAATTTAAATATAAACACGGATTGTTTATACCGCATGTCAACATATTTCTTTTTTTTTTCTGTTAAAGTATGTCAACATATTTCACCAGAGCGTAAAGTTTTTCTTCTAGTATTGATGTACATGCAGCATGAAGAAATGCCATTTCATCTCCAAAACGATGTCTATTTAAGCATTCTTCTTTAGGGGTCAGTGTAATCTGCTAGTATGAAACCGTGGAAGAGCCTGTTCCATAGTGTAGAGAAAATCAATTACATTTATATGTCAATATTTATATACTTTCTAGTTTGATCTACTTTCCAATTAGTATCCTGGAGCGATACATTACTATTATATAACAACAGTCTTGACTTAGTATGTAACGTTAACTACTTTATATCTTTGGATATGAATTATGACCAAGTCTTGTGTTTGTCTGCATGATTGTTCTAATCTTCGGTATACTTGGATATACTCAAGAATATCCTGTACGTACCTGCTACTAAGAACTTTTTGTCTGGAGTCATTATTCAAACAAAAACTCAATCTTAAAAAGTGATATATACGCGAATATGATACAAAGTATGCCAGTTTTATTATGCATAGCTTCTTTTCTATAAGAAAAAAAAAATTAATGTAATGACTCCTTATATGTATAGAGTCAACTACTTTAATGTACACTTGATGTTGTAAAATTCGAACTTTAGCCTTTTGGAAGTTTATTTTTGGCCTTTTCAAAATTAAATAACTCTACTGAGTGGCAGAACATATATGTATATATGTATATAATATTTTAATTGCGTAGATAAATTGCAGTTTCGAGGTTCTACACTAAAAGAACATTCCTACGGATCTTCCGTTTCAAGAATCACTTTTTGTTCCTTTTCACTTTGTTTACCATTTTTTTAACCCAATACTACGAACCCAGGTTCAAACCCCACCGACCACACGGATAAAAACTATTGCTTTCGACTCATTTGAATGCCCATGAAAGAGTCTATCCGTGGGTTTTACCTCCACCTGGAAGTTGGGTCTGTATCTTTAATAGATTCGGGTTTAATCCTTCTATTTTTAGCAAAAAAAAACCACTTTTTGTTTTATATAGCTAATTATTTACAACCCCTTTTCCTTTCCCACATGTAGCGTTTTTTACTTTCTTATCATTACTTTGTATTTTTTTTTTTTGGAACAATTCATTACTTTGTATAAAAATCATAAACAAGTGCGTCTCAAACCATTTTGTTAAGTCTTACCCATCCCAATTGTTAGTTTTATAGGTGATATCATTTTTAATATGAGTTAGTCTTTCAAATTAATAAGCCAAAATCAGAAAAATAATTAGGTTGGGAGTTCTGAATATAACAAATGGTATATGTTATATAGTGGAATAAAAACTAGAGCTTTAATGTCTGTAAAACTATAATTTTATTGGTTCTAGCACATGCTATGCAATAGATATTGGTATTGATACTAGGTGAAAAACTAAAGATGATTATTATAAAATGAAATGATACATGAACAATATGTTTTAATTTGTTGCGTTCATACAGAAGATGTCCCCAAGGATTCGGATACCGTAAGAACAAAGTGGTAATGCACTTTATTTTAGGAATGTCTAAGCACAATTCGTGTGGTAGGGAAGATTATTCCTTAGAAATTATACGGAGAGGAGACCATTTCTCAGACGAAAACCTCAGTCTTGTTTACAATGCAGTATAGCATTGTACCGTGGAATATGCTGGTGTTCAGGATTGTATATATATGAACATAAATTTGTAGGTTACAGATGTGAAGAGGTGATATATATGAAAGGTGAAAATGCATTACAGGGCAAGATCTCTATTGGCAGGAAACCATTACTTAGATCTTTGCATCTCTCTGTGCATTGATTTGTAGTGAGTTCTCTGCCAAAGGAGATTTGCCCGGTAATTCTTCTGCACCAATATTTCAAAAAAAAAAGTTAGATGTGATTAATCGGAAGACTATTTTCACACAATTTACAATTAAGAAATTCCTTTTTCTTGTCTTCGTGCGCATTGGTTGATGTTCATGCATGAAGATGTGGGATTCATCGCTTCGTCTTTTTTGGATAAACTATTTCTCTCTTCGTATTTGAATCAATGTAGAAGGTGATATTTTATTTTTCTTTTTGGATTAAAATGTGATATATTGGTTGCTCATCACTTAATTATTAGTTATGTAAGGACGTAAGTCTTCAGCTTTGAATCTATGATTTTGTTCACATTACTGATTTACACATAGGGAAATTCAACTTGTAGGTAGCTTTACCCCGAATAGAAAGAGAATGAAGGGTGTTGCCCAAGAAAAAGAAAGAGAATGAAGGGTAAACAGCTAATGGCGCTTACATTTTATATGAAAAGATACGTTTTATGATTTTTTTTTACGTTTTATGATTTTAAAAACTTAATTATCTTGAGATAAAATTTTATATGAGAACCGTATTATAATACATTTTTGATTTCTTATAAATAATATTATTGAAATAAATTTTCTATCATCGCCTCTTTCCATGCTTAATCTCCAATTATTTTTTAAAAAAAATATTCATTTCAATCTCATTTTGCTCGTTTTGCTCCCAAATAACTCCAAAATACTTATAAGTGCAAATGACCCTACTTGGACTCTAAGATGATCATATATGGACGGGAAAATGATGCTCAAACATGCATTAAACATATATAGTGCGGTGAAACCAAATGAAAATACTCTTTAAGACATGTAAAACCATGAAAAGTCCTTATAACCTTCTATACGGGTCACGGGGCTAAACCCAAACACTGGGCCAGATCCTAAGTATACTGAAGTCCAACTTCGGACAGATTTATAAATAGTTTTGCAGTGGAAAGTACGACCAAAATTTGAGGATGAATGTATGTTTAGATCTTGTAATGAAGGTGTAATGGAGTGGATTTGATTTCCTTTTTTTTTCTCTTTCTATTGTACACTATTTCTTTAATTATTTTTGTGTGCTTTTATCTAATTCTATCAACCGTTGAGATCCCTAGTCCATTATGCCGGCATACATGATTTTAAGCCGCGCGTCCGCACGGATATATATTCTAAAATATGTTGTTATTTGTTTTTCATATCAATATCAGACCTCCGAAAAATACTCGGATTCGAAGAATCGAACATATCCCCATCCGAAAAAGTAATACCAAACCCGAACCGAAATTGACTAAATATCTTAATTGTTCAAATTTTGATATTTAGAGAACCGAGATATTTCTGGTACCAGAATGTATCCGAAATAGATTTATATACTTATATATATTAATTATTTTAGATTTAATGTATATAAAAACATCCATAATATATACGATAATTTTAAGTTGGTTTAAATACTTGAAAATACATACAAATATTCAAAAGTAAATATAAAATAGTTAAAGTATACTCAAAACACTAAAAATACTTAAAATAATTATCGATTCTCTATCCACATAATTAAACCAAAACAATTTATATGTTAAGTTTAGGTATTATGACATATGTTATTCAGATTTATATGTAATATATTATTTTTTTGTAGATTTTGTTTAAAGCAGATAATGAATTTAAAATTTAAAAATAATTTTAAAGGGTTATTCAAACCCGCAAAGATCAGAATCTGACCCAAACCAAAATTTATAAATATCCTAATGGGACTAAAAAAATCTTAGACCTCGGTAATCCAAACCCAAACAGACCCGAACCGAACCCGAATTGGTATCCGAACATCCATCCCTAGTCACTATTATATGTCATATATGTGCCATCATATAATTAATCGTATTTTATACGTAACATCATATAAATAACATATAATTAACAGTATTTTATACTTACCATCATATAAATGATCACATATATTATATTTTTAAACTTAATGTGAAATACAAATACCATAATTTAAGTTGGTATATAAAATTGGGCTTTGTATTGTATTTTACTTATATACATTGTAAACATTTTTTAATAATGGTTATTGGAAAATATTTTAGTAAAAGTCAATTTTTGAATATATGTATATTTTTGAATTATATTGATATAAATCAACTTTAAATTATTATTTTGATTTGAAATATGTATATAAAGATTTGTTTTATGATTATTTTAAACAAAAAGATGTTTTTAGATAATTAGATTGACTCATTTCCATATATATTTAAAGCTAACCTAGATAGATAGTTTCTAAAAGTATAATGTACTTCCATTTTTTTTTTAATAATATAAGCTCATAACTTTTTTGTCTTCTTAAAATTATTGTTATCCATGTTTTCGAATAAATTTCTTTTTAAAAACTGTTATCAGTGTTTCACAAAAAAAAATTAAACTATTATCTATGTTTTCAAACTAATTTTTTTTTAAACTGTTATCTATGTTTCTAAACAAATCTCAAATGTATATCAGTTTTATATTAGATACTGCATTTGATCAATTAGTAAGCATAGAAGCAACGACACTATTATCGTTATTATTAATCAAGAAATATTGGTGGAAAGAAATATACAAAGAAGTATTGGTGGAAAGAAATATACAAATACAAGAGGATAAACCAATATTAAAATATTGAAATAAAAATTATGTATGGCATGTTGTACAAGAACCACGCCGAGGTTTTAGGAAAAGTCAGAGATGCCAACTTATTAGTCTCAATTTATAATAACATAAAATTGCATGATATTAGCCACCAAATTTAAATGCAGTCAGACAATAATGTATAAAAAATAGTTTGCCAAATCAAGTGGCTATAATATTCTGTTGAATGGAATATTGTAGCCACCACTCATCAATACATTTCAATGAATTCAACCAATATCAAATCCAAAGTAGGAAATTATAGTTATCCTTGTCAAAACTAGTTAGATAGTTGGTGTATTATTTTATTGAAACTTATCAAATTATTACTTAATGTAAGGGGTATTTTCTATAACTTTTATTTTTGTTAAACACTTCATATAACTTTCTACCAACGCGCATTGGCCTAGTGGTAAAAGAACTCCGGCTGGAGTGTCCGCCCTAGGTTCGATCCTCGTTAGCCACGAGAGTTTTCACATGGGCTTCTCTCGCCCTCCAGACCACTTCGCGTAACCAGGAGCCTTTAAATGGAGGCTTAAAAATCCTGTAATGGCATGGGCTTAGGCCCGATGGGCTAGTCGATCACGCTTAGTAGTCAGATACTGAATTATCAAAAAAAAACTTATACAACAAATAATTATAAAACCATCATGTTTTTGTTGTTAAACACTTTCAGTTCCATTTCCATCTTTGATCCGATTATGTAAGCCAGCTTTTGTTTTCAAATGTGTGTTTAAGCTGTTTACATGATTACATCGTATGATGTTTGTGAACATTTTTCTTATATGAGTATGTTTCTTCAAATGACAAAGAAAAAATCATATTTGAACAAAAAAACGTGTTCCTATGGAAAAGAAAGAAGAGAAAAAAATTAAGAAAAACGTGATAATCATACAAATATTTAATATGTCATTTGCGTACTACTGATTACTGATTGGATGTTCACGGGGCGTGCCCATTTGCGTACTAACTGATGAGATCAGCGCAAAGAAAGGGTAAACTTTGATCAGTAAACGATAACCATCACACATAAATAAGATTATCTATATGATTAGAAATCAGAATTTAAAATTATTATATATGCGTTATCGATGATGTTGCTTTTGGTGAAGGAAAAGGGTCATAAGAACTTTAATTTTAATATTGCACATAGTTCCGACTCGTACTTTTTGGAGTACTTATTGAGTCTTTTGGAATTGCATTAGAACATATGCATATGCACTAATGCACACCAAGATGCCCAAACATCCATAAAGTTACAAACATAAATAAAAAAGGAAAGAAGAAGTGGATATGTATCTTATGCATTAGATAAGTGATAGCTCTTTTAACAATAGTATAATATCCCTTTTCAATATTCATATATACATTTAAACAGTTGTATATGCAATACTGTATAATGTTATAGCTAGTTCTAAACAAGAAATATACATAGCCGAATAAGAAACCAAACATAATATAACACATTAAGTGATATACAAGTTGTATCTAGAATTCAACAGCTGAGATGTCAAGATCTATAACCTATTTAAATGGGCAAATACGATGAAGAAGATGTATATTGGTATTTTACATATTTGACAGGTATATCAAAAACTGAATTTAATTTGGAATAAACTTGATTTATCAGAATATATTCGTAACCGTTGTTAAATTTTGCCTAAGACCTAATACACTTTTGTGAATGGAAAAGTTCTTGAAAAGGATAGAGATAAGCATTAGGTCCAAAACAAATCTTGAAAAGAAGGGTTTGATCATATATGTTCCCATTTTGCTTATTCAGACACTACACCCAATGAACCTAATCATCTTCCAATCATTTAAATACATTGTAGAAAAATAAGGGTTTGAACATTGGTGAATAAAGACAAAAATAAAATAAAACAATTGTGTACAAATAATACCTAACCCAATCTTCAAAGTTCAAACCACTTAATAAAATTACTATATCATAAACAAAGGGTGTGATCATATGTAACCATCGCCTTATAGTCAAATTATTAGCTATTAAAATAACAATCAATCGGGGTCCATCTCTTAATGATAGGGATTTTAAAGTATTATTATTGTTTAAAATAACAAGTACTAGAGATTAACTTGACATATGCTTGCACGTCCTCTTTCATACACAACCCCTCTCCGTCTCCACCTTCTCTTTCTCTTATCTCTCTCTCTACTTCTACTCTTTTTCTTACTTCTGCAACTCAGATCTTTTCAAAAGCAATCAAGATCAACGAAATATCTGATTCTTGGTCAATATCATTGATCAACACTTCTTTCCTTGTTCAATTTTCTTGTAAATATATAAACTATATAGAATATACATCATGAAGCGAGGTCTAGATATGGCAAGAAGCTACAATGATCACGAAAGCAGTCAAGAAACCGGACCCGAATCACCAAATTCTCCAACCTTCAACGCTGTCATCTCTTATCAGTCACCTAAGCGAAGGTAAATCATTATACACATATCTCTGATTCGAATTACAAATAATTTTATGAAAAAGCTTAGCATTAAGTATGTTCATATATATTGATGCTCTTTAGTATATTCATATATTGGTGTACTTGTTAATTAACTACAGTAGGAGATCCATAGAGAAGAGAGTAGTGAACATACCGATGAAAGAAATAGAAGGATCTCGGCACAAAGGCGACACAACTCCACCGTCAGATTCATGGTCCTGGCGTAAGTACGGCCAAAAGCCCATTAAAGGATCTCCTTACCCTAGAGGTTATTACCGTTGTAGTAGCACGAAAGGCTGTCCGGCAAGGAAGCAAGTCGAGAGAAGCAGAGACGATCCAACGATGATTCTCATCACTTACACCTCTGAGCATAACCATCCTTGGCCTCTCGCTTCCTCTTCTAGAAACAGACCCAAACCTAAACCCGAGCCCAAACCCAAACCCGAACCCGAAGTACTACCCGAGGTGGAGCAGGAGGAGGGTGATAATGATAATAAGTTTATGGTTCTTGGGAGAGAGATCCAAACAACGCCGTCTTGCGTCGTCGACGAGTTTGCTTGGTTTAGTGAGATGGAAACCACTTCTTCGACCATTCTTGAGAGTCCAATATTCTCAGCAGAGAAAAAGACAGCTGTCTCGGGGTCGGCGGATAAGGTGGGGGTGTTTTTTCCGATGGGGGAGGAGGATGAGTCTTTGTTCGCCGATCTCGGCGAGTTACCGGAGTGTTCGGCGGTGTTTAGTCACCGTAGTAGGGTAGTGGGGTCACAAGTGGAGATCTTTTAACTCGTGGTGGTATTTTATTGGATATTATTGTTGCTCACATGGGAAGCGTTGTACGCACGGCGGTTTTTGTTGTTTTTTCAAGTTTCTCAACGGTACTCAATAAATCATCACAAGAGTGTCTCTAGTCTCTATACACTTATCATTTAAAGAAAAAGGTATGATTCGATTTTGTAATTTCCATCTTGTTTTCCTTTGCTACCCTCTACTCTTTGAATATTGTCTTTTTCTCTATTTATATGATTTTACTTAGATCATGAAATACCACTTAACGACAGAAAATGCTAATAAATTTGATTCTAATAATAACAAACATTTTTGGAATTAATATTCAAACTTCTCGTCCCGAATGATAATATACACAAACAATTATGGTGTGATTCTAATAATAACAAAAATATACAGATATATGTAAAGATTTTTATTACTAATAAGAATCGGCCACCATTCAGATCCTTAAGTATTGTTGGTACATGATTACATACGTGATTTTTATAAACTTTACGCGAAGAATAATAGCACAGCTGAACAGAAGAATTGACTTTTTTTGTCAAGAAACAGAAGAATTGATTAGTTGTGATATGATTCACGTTACTATGCCTCCCAAACTCTCTGTAATTTACTATTATTAAATTAAGTCTGTATATAGAACTTTTTTTTGTAACTAGTATATAGAACTTTTATATGTTCACATTATCTGTAATTCTGACTATTGAGGTTTTTATTCTAGAAAATTGTGGCAGTCCAACCTCCTCTACATAATTCTGTAGTGTGTATATTTAATCGTAGTAGTCTACGTAGAGGAAGATAATGGTGTGCATTTT
The DNA here is from genome assembly GCF_000801105.2 of Raphanus sativus. Taxonomy (NCBI): domain Eukaryota; kingdom Viridiplantae; phylum Streptophyta; class Magnoliopsida; order Brassicales; family Brassicaceae; genus Raphanus; species Raphanus sativus. The sequence goes on from NC_079511.1 coordinate 12,618,012, forward strand.
AAAATGTAGGACTACGAAATACAATAGAATTAATATATTGTGATGACTACATACTAAAGAAATCATTTTGGAAATGATTTAAGCATTTATATCTACCGTGAAATAATATGGATATACACGCAGCAGTTTTAGAATAGATCGTAGTGTTAATACGTTCTAATATCCTTTCCATCGTCCTTTGCAAGTAATCACATATATTTAACCGATGACTTTAACTACAACTTTTTCTTGCTTTAGTCATCATCGTTTCCACCGCTTTCTTTGTCGTCTTTTCCACCACCACTGCTCTCGACCCCCACGAACCTTTATTTTCATCAATGTTTCCCATGATCTTATTTGTAGACTTTATCACAAGAAAGTAGGAATTCTGTGTAAACATTTTATAATTTGTATAGGATTGTTGGCGCTTATATCTTATTGAGAAAACAACAATATTGGAGAAGTTGTCTTCTTGATATTATGATATAAAATGTTATACTAGATCAGCGATCTTAATATAAGGTTAGATTTATTATGATCTGAAGCCAAGCCATAAAGTTCAAACCGTATTCAACATTTTCCCCTTTTCAACCGATTGATTTTAATTTGAGCTGGAGTTTCATGTTTTGCATAATATATATGCATCCCATCTAAATAAACCAGTTCAAGAAAATGGCATTTGGTCTGGAATAAACAGGCAAAAAACAGTAAATATAGTTCTAAAAAAACACTATATATTATCTTTACATGTTTACACTTTCATTATAAGTTAAAATATATATACGTAACTTTTTTGGTATGAATGTTAAGAGTAGACCATTTTTGTAACACGTTGTGTTAACAACTTCTTTTTTTTTTTTTTTTTTTTACAAGAAAAGAAAGGAAAGACTTAGAAAAAAATAAGAGAAGAGAAGCCAGCTACTCACTTGTCATAGAGAAATACAAAGCAAGAAGAGAATGATGAGGAAGCACTTGAAACATGAAAGGAGTGCAGGCTGTCCATAAACAACCGGTCAAGATACGTAACTTTTTATAGTAACTACCCTACTAGTTTTGGATCTAAACTTTACTAGTTATTACGATTACAGTCTACCTAATGCTGATTTTCGGTTATACTTTTAATGTTGATTCAATAACCCATTCAAACATTAGTTTTAAAATGATAATGTTTTGCTGCAACGGAGAACATCTATCTGATTACATTGTTGTACATAGAGTATGACTCTGCCAGCTTTGGGCCTTGGATCCCGCTATATATTGGGTATTTTACCTTATAAAAATTGATTCAATCTAAATCAGTATAGGGAGGGAGTATTGACTACTGAGATTCTTTTTTTATCTCTTCGTCTCTTGTGTGTTGGGCCTAAACTACGTTAACTGAATCTTATTTGACTTTCAGGAATCAGGATCTTAAAAAAGGTATTTAAATTCTTTCATTTGTTTTGCTATGTACGCCGTCCAAAAATGTCATCATCGTTATTAAACAAGTATAGATCTTCCGGCCCAACCAGAGATTGAATTTTGAGAATTTTGTTTACGCTTCTATGAAAGTGCACATGCACGTACTACGATTAGTACTATCAACAATATAAAACTGAAAACATCATTTTGTTTTACTTAACAGAAAAAATAATTCGGCAACATCCTTACAAATGATTTATTATTTTCTCATTCTTTCCATCGACCAACAGTCGTACGTTTTCTTTGAGAGAAATTACGTGTTTAACCAGAAGAGAAACAAATATACTTGGAAATGACACTTTATGTCTGAAGTCAGAGGTACCTTAGCCACTGACATCAATCACCAGTTCATGCCCCATTTTGGTCACCAAAAGTCAACAAATGCAACAGTGAGAGACCGTTCTGTGTTCTTGGTCGTTGAGAAAAATTGTGCCACCAACTCTTATTATATACTTACTACACGTAGCTTGCGACCGAACTCGGCTACCTTATTTTCATTATTTCACTGTTCATTTTCGAAGAAAAAAGGGCTATAAACTATTTGTGATATTTCTTTCAAATAGTTTATAAGATATATGGTATTAGACTAGACCAATAAATTACAATATCTGCGAAGCAATTATTGTCGGCATGCATCCCATAACTTGTTTGCTTAATTCACCTTTTTATATGTATATCTTGTGACAGTGTGTGATAGGTTGTCACAACGACATCAAACACGTCGTCTCTCGTATTTTAGAAGTTCCCAAGTCAAATATACATCCCGACAAGAGAAATATTCGTTACTAGGAGTTGTGCCCGCTCAAGCGGACCTAATCATTTTACAATTACCAACTAAATATCATGATAAGTTATTGGTTATGATCTTTAAGTTTTTAATAGAATATCAAATTATTTATATATGAAATTTATGTATCAAATATATATATTATTATTTTGTTAATTTCTTGAAAGCTTTCATATATATAGTAGAAATATTTTCACTATATATTTTTGCAACTAATTTTATTTATGATTGAAAGATATTCTTTTTAGATTATAATATATATATAAATATATATATATAGAAATCATTTTTTAATCTTTACTAAAAATATTCTTGGATAATAACAAAATATGTATATGAATTATCTTTTTTATTTTAATAATATTTTTATTATATCAGTTTTAATGAGTTATCTGATTTCATAAAGATTAAATTCATTTTTATGTTTGGGTTTTATTATATTAAATCATAATTACTAAATATTTTATAGTGTACTCATTAATATATGCGTTACTAACTAAAAGACTATGATAATAAATTATTATTTTATTTCATTTGAAAATTCTTACACTTTAATTATATTTTTTTTGAAATTTCTATGTACACATATTTATTATATAGAAATAAATTTTGAAAGTCACTTAATATTCTCTTTTCAAATATATAAAATTAAAAAATTTATTCGTTTAATATTTAGTTATATACTTTTTGTTTTCAACTTTATATTTTAAAAAAAAGTTCAGATAACAACACAACATACATATAGGAATTATATTTTATTTTAAAATATTTTTAGATTTTGGATAATTCTTATTATTATTAATTTTAATCAATTATATAATTAAATAAACTAATTTTCGTTTTTATTTTTAGCTTAATATTCTCTTTTCAATTATATAAAATTAAAAAAAATTATTTGATTAATATTTAGTTATATAATTTATGTTTTCAACTTTATATTTTTTAAACAAATTCAGATAACAACACAACATACATATAGGAATTATATTTATATTTTAATATACTTTTAGATTTTAGATAAATCTTATTATTATTAATTTTAATCAATTATCTAATTAAATAAATTAATTTTCGTTTTTATTTTTAGATTAGTTATATATTTTATTCATTAAGGGTAGTATCGATATTAACCACTCTAACTTTTAACGTGGGAGCTTCGTTGCGAAAAATTACTTCGCAAATAATAGTATAGATAGCAAACAAGTTAGAATGACTGTAAAACATTTGAGACTTTTACTTTTTTTTTGCCATCTAAAGTATTTCATTCATATCCAAAAATTTTATACAAAGTTGACACACACACACACAGCCCCACATACTACAACAGCTAAGGAGATGACCATCACCTCCACTACTATCCAAAAAAATGGGACTCTAGCGACGTAGGATTGGTAACGGAGATCCATCACCGCACTAGTAGCTATAAAACGAGCTCCTGTGTTGGTTTCATATGGTTCCATCAGTACTCGCCAGTGTAAGAACTTCCGGAGCTGATTTCGGATTTCCCCCACTTGGAATTTAAAGGAATGCCAAGCCTTTGGATTGTTGATTGCTTCAACAAGCATCCTTCCTTCAAAAGCAAAGTGTACCTTATAATACCGCAAATTGTCCATGCTTTCTATAGCCCAAGCCACACTAAGAAATTGGACCTCATCTTTCGATTTAACATCTCCAAAGGATCTTCTGCTATGAAGTAGAACTGCTCCACTAGCATCGCGTACGACCCATGCAGCTCCCATAATACCCTTCTGTGTCGTCCATTTGTAAGCAATGTTACACTTAACAAAGCTCTCCGGAGGATGTATCCAAGCAGATGAAGCTTGAAATGATTGATCCCTATGATCATCCATACTCCTGAGTTCCAAATGCTGAGCTACATACCATAAACTAGCTTCCTCTTCAGATTTAGCACACACTTGTTCACTATCAAACAGGATTCCGTCAAACAGAAAAGAGTTTCGGTTTTTCCAAAGGAACCACAACGTCCAATGAAAAATTCTAGTGATATCCTTCATCTCTGTTTTTGTTCTCCATGTGTTAATCAGGTAGTGTATATTTTCATATACAGTTGCATTATCAAAGCCTCCTTGTGGTGAAGGAAAATTTGACAACGCCCATACCTGTCTGGCAAACGTACAAGAAAACAAAACATGATTGATCGACTCGCCATCCTCACCACATGTATAGCAAGCACGATCACATGTCATTCCCCTGTCTAGTAGACGGTCCTGGACTGATAGCGCTCCTGATAAAGCTTTCCACAAAAACACCTTAATCTTTGGTGGTGCCAAAAGGTTCCAAACTTGAGTCTTGAGAGGATTAAGAGAAGGTTTCGCTTCCTGTGATCTAAGCATTTCCGCATTGTTCCTGGCAAACGCTAGTCCATACCCAGTTTTGACTGAATACACCCCAGTCCTAGTGAATTTCCATAGCCAAGAATCAGGCTTAGAAATCACAGGTTGGTTCCTTGTCAATATGGATATATCTCCAGGAACAAAAAGTTCTTGCATCTTACTTCTACTCCATCTTCTGGTCAGAGGGTTGATCAAATCCGAGACTTTCAAATTAACATTGAAGAACTGTTGCCTTCTCATCGGTGGTCTACAATTCTCTCATCGTCCTCTAACCAAGGGTCTGACCAGACATGAAGAGAGGTACCATTGCCCACAGAGATCTTGAGGCCTTGCACTAACAATTTCCTACCTTCCAATATGCTCCTCCACACATAGGAGGGACGCTTCCCTAGTGGTGCATTAAGGAAAGTGGAAGTTTCAAAGTATCGTGCTTTGATGACTTTGGCCATTAGGCAATCCTTCATATGAATGAGTCGCCACGCTTGTTTGGCTAAGAGAGCCTAATTAAAACTCTCCAAATCCTTGAACCCCATCCCTCCTAGTTCTTTCGGTAAACACATCTTCTCCCAGCTCATCCAATGTATTTTTCTCTTATGCTCCACTGTGCTCCACCAGAAAGATGCGAGAGCACTGGCAAGACTGTCAATGATTGATTTGGGGAGTTGATACACTGCCATCGCTGATACCAGTAGAGCTGTAGCGACTGCTTTGATTAAAACTTCTTTACCTCCTGGTGAGAGAGTCTTTGCGTACCAGCCAGATATCTTCTTGCCAAGTTTTTCTTTAAGATATGAGAATAACTTGACCTTGGAACCAGTAAGGCATTCTGGTAATCCTAAATATTTCGCATCTCCTCCTTCGGTCTGAATGCCTAATTTGTGTTTGACCTGAGTTTTGTTCTCGTCAGTAACTCCTTTCCCAAAAATGATTGAAGATTTACTCTGATTGATCATCTGACCCGTCACTGCCCCATATCGTTCCAAGATATTCAACAACACTTCACTCTGACCCTCTTCCGCTTTGCAAGAGAGCAGACAATCATCCGCAAATAACAGGTGATGAATGGAGGGACCATGCTCTCCAAATTTCATGCCTGTGATGTTACCATCTCTTTCAGCTTGAGACAGAAGATGAGTCAAACCTTCTGTACAGAGAACAAAAAGAAAAGGCGACAACGGATCGCCTTGTCTGAGGCCGCGCTGAGGTATAATCATTCCATGAGGCTGATCGTTGATCAGCACAGAGTAAGTTACCGTTGACACACACTTCATTACCAGCTGCACCCATTTTGAATCAAACCCCAAAGCCACTAGCAAGGAACGTAGGTAGCCCCACTCAACACGGTCGTATGCTTGCGACATATCTGTCTTGACCACCATGTATTGAGACGCTTCAGAACGGCTTTCTCCCAAGGAGTGAACCAATTCATGAGCAATGGTGGTATCGTCAGTCATTAGGCGCTCAGACACAAAAGCAGACTGTGTAGGTGATATTATCTCCGGCATCCAAGGTTGTAGTCTCTTAACCATTATTTTAGACACTATCTTATAAACCACCGAACAAAGGCTAATGGGTCTCAATTCAGATATTGTCTTCGGTTCCGGGATTTTTGGTATCAAACACAAGTGTGTGTAGTTCCATTCTTTTGGGAGGATTCCATAAAGGAAGAACCGCTGAACCTCCCTGACCACCTGAGCTTCAATGGTTGTCCAAAATTTTTGAAAGAAGATAGCTGACATACCATCGGGTCCAGGTGCTTTTGAGGGATTGATTGAGAACACTGCTTCCTTGATCTCCTTTGCTGATACCGGACGCATTAACTCGACATTCATCTGATCAGTTACTCTCGGTTGCATATCTCCAAACCAAGTCGTAAGAGGAGCAGGATTTGAAGACTTGAACAATCCCGAGAAATACTCAAGTGCCACTTCCCCTTTAGCTGCTTCTGTAAAGACTTCAACTCCTGCAGCATTGGTCAGCTTGTCTATTGTGTTTCTTCCCCTGGCTGCCTTCACAGAATTATGAAAAAATCTTGAGTTTTTATCTCCTCTGTGCAGCCATTTATCCTTACTTTTCTGCCACCAATATATTTCTTCTTCGCGGTGAGCTTTCATCAGTTCCTGTTTTAGAAACCGGATCCTTTCTGTTGACTGATGAAATGCCGATTGCTCACATTCTAAAGCCGCTTCAGCCGTCAGAATCTTATCTCTGGAGTTCATATTCGTTTGTTTCTTCAGCCCACTCAGTGATCTTCTACAAACTTTAAGGCAATTTGTCACTGACACATGACTCCCAGAACTCGCAAACTCCCACGCATTGATCACATTTGCTTGCACACCATCAACTTCTAGGAACCTTCTGTCAAAACGAAACCATCCCCTGTAATTTTCCTGCGCTTCAATCAAACGAATTAACACAGGACGATGGTCTGATCCTCTTTTATCCAAAAAAGTCTGATTGGAACACGGGAACTTCTTGGACCATGCTTTATTCCCAAAGCACCTATCAAGACGCGTATGCACCCATGATTTACTTCTTAGCCCACTCCAAGTAAACCCATTGCCATGACTTGGTAACTCCTCCAATTTGCACGCTTTTACCATTTGATTGAACGGCTCAAAAGATTCATCCTTTCTCCACACACCGCCAATCTTCTCGCCATTGTGCAGAATATCATTGAAATCCCCGAAGACACACCAGCTTTCCTTTCTACCAACCCCAATCCTGCTCAGCTTTTCCCATAACGCAAGCCTTTGTCGATAGATAAAGGGTCCATATATACAAGTCGCAGAAAAAGAAACATCCCCCATTTGTATTATACAATCCAAAATATTCTTATTTACATCCAACATCTTAATAGATACAGACTTTTTCCAAAACAAATCCAAACCGCCTGCATGCCCCACAGGGTCAACCGTATATACCCTATCATAACCTAACCATACTTGTAAATCTACTACAGCATCCCTACCATTCATAGTCTCCACAAGTAATAACACCTCCGGAAAATGTTTCTGAGACTTTTACTTAGTTCCAAGAATTTTAACATTAAAATAGAGCACAACTAGAATTCCCTAGTCTATATTTGAGAAGTGATTTGCCACATGTCTTCTATACAATCGTTTTCACAATAAAAAATATGACATGGCTATTAAAATTGATGACATGTCATATGGTTAAATGTGACATGGACAATTACATTTAATGATGATATATATTTTTGGAATCTTTTTAAAATATGGCAATAACTCATATATTACATTTAATATTGATTTATATTTTTGGTAAACTTTGTAGAATATGGTAATAACTCATAAATCATCACTAAAATAAATATATTCAAATATGACATCTTGAATTTCGAAATATTATATAATTTTACTTTTATAATTATAAAATTTTTATTATCTAAAATTTTCTAAATTTTCTGAATATTTTTTTAAAAAAATCGTAATATCATTAGTTTCTTTAAGATATCTACAAATTATATAAATATTACTTAGTTTTAATTTTTGATAACTATACAATTTTATATGATTTTTAGTAATTTTTACAAGTTGATTTAATACATTTAACCAAATGAAATAAATATTTTTATCTAAGATTTTAACTTTATATATATACACATATATATTCTTAAATATAATTAAAAAAAATTCTCTTAATTTTATGCTTAATTAATGATATTTATATTAATTATTGGTCAAAATAATAAAATATATAATATTAATAAATTACATTTTAAAATATAAAATTTAACTTTTAAAAATTCATCACTACACATAGTGCAGAAAACACCTAGATTAATAATTGTGACATGGCTACTAAAATTGATGACATGTCTTATAGATTAATATGACATGGACAATTATATCTAATGTTAATTTATATTTTTGGTAAACTTTTTAAAATATGGTAATAACTCATATATTATATTTATTGTCGATTTATATTTTTGGACTTTTTTAAAATATGGTAATAACTCATAAATCATCATTAAAATAAATATATTCAATTATGATATTTCAAATTTCAAAATATCATTTAAATTAAAAATATTTCAAAAATATATACATATTTCTAGAAAATTATAAAAATTAAATCATAAAATCAAATTAAATCGTAAAATAATTAATTATTATATATATCTACAGATCTTATATATATTGTTTAATTTTAATTTTTGACAATTATGAAATTTTACATATTTATTTAATATATTTAATTAAAATAAATAGATAGAAAAATATACCTAAGATTATAATTTTAAATATATACATGCACATTCTTGAATATAATTCAAAATAAACAAAAAAAATTTATCTTAATTTTAATGTTCAGTTAAATCAAATTTATATTAAAATATGATAAGAAAAAAAGAAAACTTATAATATTAATAAAAAAATTAAATATAATTATATTTATCTATTAAAAAATATTTTTAAAATTCTTTTACTGCATATGGTGCAGGAAAACACCTAGTGACTTTTTTAAAACACTTGAGACTTTTACTCAAGTTCCAAGAATTTTAACATTAAAATAAAGTTTGATCCACGCTACCGGGCAGATGTTATAAAATAATCCTGTGTATCAACTTTTTTTTCTATATAACAAATTTATATATTTAAAAATTATTTGTATTTGTATTGATTGTATATTTCAATTTTGAACGGTGAAACAATCAGTTGGTATATTAGATAAGTAATCTACAATTTGATAATTATGGATTATACAAGATATTTTTTCTTATGGATTATACACGGTATTTCTTTCTAGAGTGTTTGATTATAAAACCTACCATTTAACTGATTATGTATATTGGTACATCTATGATTGTAAATTATATGTTTTGGATAAAGATATGCATTTTCCTATTATATAAAGTACAATATGCTTTTTCTGTCAAAGTACAATATACTTTATATGAAAAATTTATTCCATCACCCGCAACAAATAATAATAATAAAATTTATATATCAAACTTATTATTGACCATGTTTAAATTATTTATAAATTTCATTAACTATCTACAGTAAATTATTAACTTCAAAGTTATTATTATATTCTTATAATTAATTAGAAAAATTGAATTATATTTCTATGAAATTAGTTAATCTATAAAATGTTTCTATAAATTATTTTATAATATTTAGATTCCTTTAATTTATCACTTTATTTTTTTTGTATTTTGTAGTAAATATTTTATTGGAAATATTTATACTGTAATATAGATATTTTACATATTTTTTTGTTCTTAATTTGAAAAAATATTATAATTTTTGGTCGACATTCACATATGAATCTGGAAATATTGTTATTATATTGTACAGTATATTATGATTTAATTGAAATTTTGGGAAAATAAAATATTCTATATTACATATTATTATATGTGATTTTTTTATTGATATGAACATTTTTTATTTTCAAAAATGATTTATGTAAAAATATTGAAATATTATTAGTATGTTTTAGAATTTAGCATATATTAGTATGGACGATTTTTGATTTTTTCTTTAATATAATATATTTATGATTTATTAAGATATTAAATGATTGTGTTCAATATTCATATTCCTTTATAAAGAAATATAGCATATTGTTATAGGTGCAAATAATATATCTATACTTTATAGGTGATATTATAGTGAAAATGTATTTTAATATATATATACTAGTAAATTTATATGGATTTAAATGATATTTGATAACAGATTTTAACTATTGGTATAATCTGGTCCTATATTAAAATGGTTAGAAGAAGTAGAGTCACTTGTTAGCTTAATGTTGCACGGTGCTATGTCTAAAAAGTTTAAAAGTTATATATCATAACTTATTATATTATTTCAAAGATTCTTAACTTTTTTTACTTTTCAATTCGGACACCGTTCCACTTGCACGTGCTATTAGACGGCACAACTTGCACCTATCTAACATCTTATACAACTATAAACTAAAACTAGTTTAGAAAGGAAGTATAGTTTTGTTTATAAATTTTTATATTTTTGGGTACAACTTATAATTACTCGAATTTTTCAACATGAAAACCACACATATATGATGTGTGTAAATATTTAATACAATAATAATATTGCGTGTGCATGTAAAAATAAATATAATTAATCTGATATGAAATTTTTTGAAACCCATGAGTTACGGTTACAATTTATATAAATATATATATATATATATATATAGAGTTTAGAAAACATAATATATATTAATGTCTATGCAAAGTAAAATAAATTTTCTGGTTTGATGGCTCCGTAAACTTGGATTATGTTCTTGAGTTGATATATACATTAGATTTTATACAATTGATATATACATTAGATTTTAATACAATTACATGATTATATGAGGTAATTTTAGTTTACATTTTTATGTGGGGATAAATAAAAGTTCTTATATGGTTGGTAACTAAATAATTGGTTGGACTTGTTAGATGGTTCCGTAGGTCTCTATTTATAAGCAAATATGTATTATATTTTAATGGATTGGTAACTGAATAATGCAATATTGATGCACTAACAAAGATTAGCAATGTTATAATAGATAAGGTTTTTTTTAAATGGTCCAAATAAAGAAAAATCGCATGTAAATAAAGTCATGATTTTTGTTTTAATAGCTAAGATTTAATATATGAAAAGAAAAATCATAAAACGAGAATAATTGTTGCATAAGTCAATTCAACTATTTAATATACTTCTCAAAGACTTAAAAATATATTATTAGAGACGGTAATCACGGACCTAAACCGCGGTCTGGCCATAAAGTAATATCGTGAGACGGTATTGGGTTAGGGTTTTCTAGACCCGCTAATTAGCGAATTTTGTAGAACGAATTGTTGCAGGACTGTGCTTTTTTGGGATGGCTAAAACGGATCATGCGGGATTAGAAGGACTCACTTTTTTTCCTTCTTCATCTTTTTGTTTTACATATAAAAAATAAGAGAGATAATAAGAAGAACATGACTCTGATTTGGTGTTGGTTTTATTTAATATTTGGATTCATCAAACAAAACATTGGTTATAAATTTATGAGTTATAAGCTAATAAAAACATCTTTTGCGATTATCTTTAATTGGTATGTTAATATGTTTGGAATTGGACAAAATTAACTCATAAGTTTGGTAAAGACAGATCTTACCCAAAAATGTTTGGGATTTAGGGGTTTATACTTTATAAATGATACTCCCATTATAGACAGTATACAGATAGATAATAAAGATTGGCATCACCTATATAGATTTCTTGTCGCTGAGATTTTGTGAAGTAAGAGGACTGAAAGAAAGTGATAAACGGTGATTTAGTAGTTGAATAATTTTGTTGACAAAGAATATTTTAAACGTCAATGGTATCACTGCTCAGATTTTGTGAAGTAAGAGGACTGAAAGAAAGTGACAAAATGATCATTTTGTCAATGGTATCACTGCTCACATTTTAAACGTCGTTCCACTAGATATACACATACATCAAAACGATTTTGTGTACACTATAATTTTCATGTGATAGTTTTGCCTTTTTCATCATTCGACTTCGAACCTATCATAAAAAATGAATTTAGTGATTTTATAGTAGTTCGTTGTACACGTCTATACATCATCTCTGGTATGTGTTACTAGTTTAAAATACATTGTCTGTGACCGGTAAAAAAAGAGTGATACTAAAAGTAAAAATGAGAGGAAAATATAAAATGGAACGAGAGGAAAAAGAAAAAAAAATAGTATTACTCCCATCAAATCTAGATTAACAGTGAATGTATGTTTTCTTTTGTTTAATATTTCATCTGTTTCGGAATGATCCATGTTTTAGAAAAAAAATTATTTCTAAAATATCTATATTTTACATTTTTAATGTATCTAATAATAGCAAATTATAAACTATAAAAATATTAATTGTGTTTACTGAATTTTGATTGGTTAAAATTATATGAAATAGCTAAATAATATATATTTATTATCAAAATTTTCTATATTTTCTTAAGAAGTACGAAAACTTTAATATATACATTATTTTGAAACACGTTGGCTGTGACTGGTAAAAAAGAGAAGGATAATAAAAATAAAAATGAGAGCAAAATATTCTTTGTCAACAAAAAAGAGAGGGATATTAAAAAGTAAAAATGAGAGGAAAATATAAAGTGGAAGGAGAGGAAAAAAAAAAGAAAAAGTATTACTCCCATCAAATCTAGATTAACAGTATTAGGGCTGGGCAAATAATCCAAACCCGAAAAACCAAATCGAACCCGATCCGAAAAAGTAGCACCGAACCCGAACCGAAATTGATTAAATATCCGAACGGGTTCAAAATTTTGGTATTTAAAGAACCGAAACCGAACCCGATCCGAACCGAAATATTTTGGGTACCCGAATGTATCCGAAATAAATTTATATACTTAAATATATACATTATTTTTATATATAAGTATATTAAAATATTAAAAATATATAAGATACCTTTAAATTTTCCAAAATACTCGAAAAATATATGCAAATAGTCAAAAGTAAATGTTTAAAATAGCTAAAGTATATTGAAAATACCAAAAATAGTTAAATATCTATTGATTATTTATCCAAATATTCAAAGAAAACCAATTTATATGTTAATTTAAGGTATTTTGACATATATGTTATGAAAATTTATATGTAATATATTATCTTTTTTATAGATTTTGAAAATTTAAAGTATATAATGAATTTTGAAAATTTAAAAACATTTTAAATGGATTATCCGAACCTGAACCGAACCCGCAAAGATCCGAACCGAACCCGAACCAAAATTTAGAAATATCCGAATGGGGCTGAAATCTTTGACCCCGAAAACCCGAAACCCGAATGGACTGAACCGAAACCCGAATGGGTACCCGAACGCCCAGCCCTAAACAGTATGTTTTCTTTTGTTTAATAGTAACTACAGTAACATGAGTTATAAAAAGAACTAGACCATGACCCGTGCGGAGGCACGGATGTTGGATTTAACTTGTATTCACTGTAAATTCATGAATCACTGATTTTATAAAAATCTCATTTATATTTAAGTTTTGTAAAATATATGTATAGTAGAATATATTATTTATAATGTAGATATTTGATAATATTTTTTTATATGTACATAATATTATATTTATAGTTTTATAACTTAATGCAGTTTGATGTAATTGTAATATTTATATATTAACCTTTTTTGTTCTCTTAAAATTTGTGTCATAGCAAATTAAGATATACTATATATTATAATTTGTGTTTTTTTTTATTTTCAGCACGAAGAAATAACAATATATTGTAACTAATTAATTTAAAATATTTGATTTTAAGTGAAGTGGTAGAATCTGTAAATAATAAAAAAGACAATGATTAAATATGTAAATAAAAAGAAATATTTGATCTGCTAAATATCATTTAATCTGCTATTTAAGTTTCCAAACTGTATAATATATAAATAAGAAAGGAATTCAATGACTATATGTGTAAAAAGAGAAATATTTAATCTGCTATCCAAGTTTTCAAACAGATTTCATTTAATTTGTTATTCTTGTTTCCAAACAACTCTAAAATGTATTTTAATTTTAATAATATAGATAGTAACTACAGTAACGCAGAGGAAAAATAATTCTACTTGATTGGCAAAATTTTAGAGTAAATAAGAGTAATAATTTTTTGACATCTTTTGTTTACTCTAACAGTGCTAACCAATCACACTCATTATGTGTAGGCATATATATATATTTGAATGTAATGTTAAATTAAACTCAAAAGAAAAATGGTGTTCGTTTTTTACAATGGAATGCAGATAGAAACATTTTTTTTATTTTTTTTGAAACTCAGATAGAAACATTTATGCAAAGATTAAAACCTAAAACTGAGTAGAGATCGATCTATGTGTAGGCATATATTACATACAAGGAGATCAAACGTGTACATATAAAGGAAAATAAAGCAGAGAGGATGCATGGGACCGGACGTGTTCGGAAACGGCGGAACGCGCCAATGTTTCTCTGTTGATCGGCAACACCAGAACATGGCCATGTGACCCACCCACTCTTTTTTTTTTTTTTTGCTAAAGGATTCACTCTTTTTTTTTTCTGCTTCTTTTTGTCATTTCTACACTTCTTTTTCGTCTGTTTTAATTTTTAATTGATGAAAGCATGATTCATCTTTTTCAAAGGATTTCCCCCCTAAGAGCATCTCCAATGGTGTTACCACCATTGGAATCCTTAGCATTAGTTTACTATTTTTTTTTGTGTTTGAATAGTTAAGGATTCATCTCCAAATTTGAAGTCCAATGGTGTTCTCCAATTTGGAGTTTTTAATACTTGTGAAAAAAAAAGCTTTGGCAAAGAACAAGAACAAATAAAAGAACAAGAACAATAACAATCCAGATAGTCATCCTACAAGTACACACACAAATAGATAACGAATTACTTCCTGACATCAAATAGCATTCATGAAATACATAGCAACTAAACTCTGCTACCTGCACTTGGAAGTAGATTCCCATGTCAACGAGAACATTCTTGACATCAACATGGTTTTCCAAATTCTCGCCAGTCCATCTTGTGTGCGCCTCTGTTTCTGCCTAAAACAAATTAAGAACAAAGCAGTTCCATTACTGGTGTACCAACTCCGTATATACAAAGCAAAACTGAGAAAGGTTTCGATGAAGGTAGAGGGAATGGATGAATTACCTTATGTGCTTTTACACGTAAAATCAGGTCTACTTGATCCACCCCACCTAGAAGAAGAAGAAGGATAAAACTACCTTATCATACAGTCCAAAATGAATCCTTTGGAACCAACAAAGAGTGCAAACGATAGGGAAGTTGGGTTTGCTTACCCAAGTTGGTCAATAGCGATGACCCTGAATCGAGAGGCAAGGGCATCAAAATTACGGAAGAAGAAACCTTGAGAAGCACCGTATCCATGAACCATGACAAGAGTGGGAGAACCTTCCTTGGCTTCAAAGGTGATAGTGTTGATGTATCTAGACTCGTTGCTAGAAGACCTAAACCACCTGACTTTGGAGCCTGGTGGTCCTGAACCAATGTTGACTCGTTCTTGTACATAAGGCGTCATGAAGATTATTCACCCACCCCCAAAATTAGAAACTTTCAGAAATTAAAAAAAATCATAAAGGCGTGATCTTTATGTGATAAGAAACAGAGTAACTAAAACAGAGTAATCATCAAGCTCTCATAGATCGATCTGTATCTTTATAAATCTTCTCCGCAAGTGTGCTTTAACACTTCATTCTTCAGCAGCTTTCACTTTCTAAAACTTCTACTCGATTCAGAAGCACTAACTAAGACTAAATCATCATAAATATTCATAATCATCAAATGTCAGGTTTTGATTACAGCGACTTAATAAGCTCACCTGATTCCGTCAATAACGGTGTCAATCCGCCCGTTTTCTACCGGAACCCCGGAGCAAGAGTGTGGCTCA
Source organism: Raphanus sativus (assembly GCF_000801105.2). Classification (NCBI taxonomy): domain Eukaryota; kingdom Viridiplantae; phylum Streptophyta; class Magnoliopsida; order Brassicales; family Brassicaceae; genus Raphanus; species Raphanus sativus. The sequence goes on from NC_079511.1 coordinate 12,634,036, forward strand.
GGACCTACGAGACGCCGGAGGACGCGGTGGTGGCGTACGACCGAGCGGCGTTTCAGCTCAAGGGATCGAAAGCGAAGCTGAACTTTCCGCATCTGATCAGGATGTGCGAGCGGAGAGATTGAGAGAGAGCCAGGGAGGAGAGATAGAGAGAGAGAGAGGAAGAAAGAGAAGGTTAAGGATCAAGTCCTTCCAATCCTTCTTGAAGGATTGATCCTTGGTTAGTTAAACCAAAATATTATTATTATATTTCATCACGGAAGAAAGAGAAGGTTAAGGATTCGTCACGGACCGCTGTTGCGGATGGTCTAACAGTATTGGACGTCACATATATTTGCTTAGATCCACCGATAGTCTATATAAATGGATTGGCTAAGCATAGGTATATTGTTTTGTCATTTTGAAATTACAAATTCATCTAGAATTCGATTTTATTTTTCTGATTTCAGTGAAATTTTACTATATTAAATTTTGAAGCAGAAGCTTTCATTAGATAGTAAATTTATAAAATTATCACCTTATTTTACTTAACATTAGTAGGAGAGCTTACCAGTAAATATGCTTATAAAACAAGGAATTATATATATTTATAAATAATACTTGAAATTTTTGTTCAAAAATTATATAGAAAAATATAAGATGTATTATGTATATAATATTTGTTCGGTACTAAGGTTGCAAGGGTTTAAGATTATACGTGAAGGTGGAGCAGTGGAGGCCCATTTTGGAGCTTAGGTACCGGCCATGCTCTTGACTTTTCTCTGCCTCCACGATTTTGTGTTTAGCTCATTAATGTCACGAACACGCTTGGAAAAACAGTGACAAAATCATATAAGTCAACATCTTTAATGGTCTTCTAATATAATATTATACTAGAACTTGACCCATATCCATCGTAAATATTTGATTTAATTTGTGTTAAACGTAAACTTATAAACCGTTGATTTTATAAAAAAATATCATGTATATTTTGTATGTTTTGTAATTTACATATTGAATATAATATATTATTTTATAATATAGATGTTAAAAATATTTTTTATTTGTACATAATGTTATATTAAAAATTGTAATTGATGCAATTTGATGTAAATGTTCTATTTATATATTAATATTTTAAATTTATTTTAAAATGAAACAACATATTAAAAAAAATATTTCTATGCATTAGTTTTCTATAAATTATTATTAATTTCATAATATTTTGTTTTCTTGAAAATTAAACACTCGAAATTTTTATATTTGACTAAACTAAATAAGGTAATATATACTACATTTAAAATTTATTTTATATAATATAAACTATATATTTCAGTTTGTGTTTTTATTTTCACTTCAAAGAAACAACAGTTATTGTAATTAACTAATTTAAATTGATCTTAAATGCAGTGGCAAAATTTGTAAATAAAAAATACAAAAATAAATACTTAATTTATTATAAATGCATTGGCTAAATGTGTAAATAAAAAAAGTACTTATTCTGCCATCCATATTTCCAGACAATTCTCATTTATCATGTTATTTATGTTTTCAAACAGTACTAAAATGTACTTCAGTTTTAGTAATATACTAGATTTTGACCCGCGCTTCCGAAGCGCGGGTATTATTTTTCACTTTTATGAAAATATTATTTGTTTGTAATTATTGAATGTATTTATCTTATTAAAACTTTCTTTATAATAAATTCGACATATTAGAGTGCCCCTGGTAAACTATGTATTTCTCTGACTTTATTTTATTTCCTTTTCAATCAATATATTTATTTGGCTTATTGTTAAAATAAATAATTTTAGAATATAACTGTACAATACTTTTACATTGATATTTTGTTTAAACAATGTGACATATTTGTATATTAATTAAATATTTACATTGTAATTTGTATACAGTTCAACATATTTGTCTAATTTGTTGTTAAAAGAAATGATTTTGAATTCAAATGTACAGTACTTTTATATTATTTTTTCTTCAGTTCATATAATTTTTTTAAATAAATTTCTTTCAATATAAGCTACATCAAAAATTAGTCAACTAAAGAATCTATAAACAATTATTTACATAACAATATAATATATTTATATATTAATTCAGTTTAATATACAAATTATTTATTACTGTCATATTTAAAATGAAAGTTTATTGATATATTTTTAGGTTGCTACAAATCAACCCGTACCGAAAATGATCCAACTCGAACCTCCTACGATGTTTATAATATTCGAATGATGTTTATTTAATTTAAAAATCTAGGGAAAAATATTGTGTATCACGAAAACATATATGATCAATTAGTGGTTTCCTAAAATGTAGGAAGTTTAAATGGATTTGTTAATTTTATTTGGATAGAGATATTTTTTTTAATAAAATACAATCCATGTTTCCAAATAATTTTTTTAACTACTATCCAAGTTTCCAAACAATTTTTTTAACTACAATCCAAGTTTCCAAACAAACTTATTCTTTATAAATGCTAATCCAAGTAACCAAACACACCAAATTTTTTTAATACTCTTGTCCAAGTATCCAAACACACCGAAATTGTACTTCAGCTTTAATAAGATAGATATAAAAGAGAACGATTTATATTCATTTTTAATGCTGATTTATTATGACATTGCAACTATGAGAAAAATTATAAAGATGGATCGAATATCGACAATATTATATCTTGTGAGATTTACGCCTTAACTGAATCATCTAGGCCGTCCTGTGAATATTCACTTCTGACCAGATTTATTTACACCTGTTGAAAATCTCTTGTACGTTTTTCTTTCGTAGTCTGCATTAATAAATCACTCTCTACGGAACTTTGAAACCTGAATTTCCTATTGAGAAAAAGTATTTTGGAAGAAGAGTTACAAATAAAAGTAGAGTTCTCGTTATTTTGTAGAATTTTGGTATACTTAAAATGGTTTAGACAATACAACAAAATTATCAAAATAATATCTTTATATATTTACTATTATTGTTTACAGTTTCCACCAGCGTTTTTATTTTAAAAATCGTGGATTTCTTCCAAAACGTAAAATTGTGACAAAGTTCTTATTTTACTAAAAAATATTTTTGGTCTTGCCAGAAGATATATGTGAATTCAATATCTTATAAATATAACTTAAATCTAGCTTGTGACGTTTTTAACAGTTGTAGCAATTCTATATATTATTGCATCACCATAGACATAGTGTGTTATATGTTTTTAAAATCAATATATGACAAACAATTTTCTTATAATAATAGTATTAATAAAAAAATCCAAAATTGTGAAAAATTCGCAATTTTAACAAGTATATGTTGTTGCTTCACCATGATCATGTGATACTGGTAGATAATGTGCACCAAACTTTTTTAGATATGCAAGAACATTTCTAATCGATTACTATTTTCATCTTTATAATAGTATTTTGAGGTAAAATTGCTCTAACCATCTCTATTTCTTCTTTTATAATAAAAATCTCTATTTTTCTCTATTTATAGAGAAATAAATAGCATTCCTCTATTTTTGTTCTATATTTAGAGATTGCTATTTTATATAAATACATTAGAACATATCCCACATTTCTTATAGAGTTTTCCTATTCTAGAAGTGAAAATAGCAAATACATTGGAATAGTATAATAAAGTGAATTTACGCTATAAATAAATAATGTTTGGACTTTAATATTTTATTAATTTATAAATTTATTAATTTAAAAAATCAGATTTTATAGTTTAAGATATATTTTGCCTAAAGTAAGAAAACTATTTGATTTTAGTGTATATACATTAATTAACATTTTGAAACTCTACATTTTTTAATTTTATTATATTATTTAGTGTATATAGAATATATCTTGTAGAATTTAAATGTGTTCTTAGATATTAAAATATATTAAATGTTAAAAAAATATAAAGGTAACTCCATTGTGAATATTAAACTAACAATATAATAGTTGGTTTGTACTTATATAAAATGTATATTGATATAGTTATTAGTTTATAATTTAATGAAACTATATATTTACAATAAAAAAAACTGAAAAAATTATCTTATTGTTTTATCTGTTTATATTAAAATTTGAATCGTCCCTGATTTGGAACCGGAGAAAATTTATTAATTTATAATATTTATTAATTTATCGATTATTAATTTATAGATTTTCTAATGTAGCAAGAAATAATACATTATAAGTCTCTCTTAATGCATGTCTAGTTTTGTCTAAATTTTTGTTTTGTTAAAATTTTGCAAATTGCAAATTACTTCGCCTGATCTAATGGTAAATGGTTCTATGGGTCAAAATTTCATGATTAACTTTCATAGGGTTTCACAGAATTAATTATTAACTAATTTATTTATTTGAGATATGTGCATGGTGCATGGATTTCTACATTAGCAATGATTTTATAGTTTTTAACCAACGCTCGAGATTATGGTAAGCACTAACTGGACATTTGCCAGCCATCTAATATTTGATTAGATTTCGTGTTTTCAATGTTTTGTTTTATGATATTTTGTATAAATCAAAATAATATTAAACAAAAAGCTTGAGAATGTGAGTAATTAAGTTAGACATTAATAAGCCACTTTTAAGTAAAATTGATTTTAATAGTCAAAACTCAGACTAGAGAAAAAGAAAACTCCAAAAAAGTTGGGATAACAACATCAACCGGAAAGTATAAGATTTGTTTTCTCAAGAAAAAGGGTGTGAAAAAAAAGACATGAAACTTGTGAGCCTAACATTTGGCGGTGACGTGAAGACCACCGTTGAAAATGGTGGCCGGCGGCTTCTGAATTTTGAAAACATCAACTTCGTCACGTACCAAACTCATCCCACGTGTTACATCGTACGTAATACCGTATCCCAAGAGATTTAATTAGCCTACCTAACTAATTAACTAAATAAGTATAACAGTATTAAATTGATTAAATTTATTCACTATGTACTTAAGAGCAACATTATCAATGGAACTTCTTAATATGTCTTTAGCATATTTTATTAATATTTTTAAGTTTAGAATCAAAGCTAAGGACTTTCCTAAATTTATAGATTATTGGTGGGACTTGTGTTGTATCTTAAACAAAAGGCCAAATACTATCTTAAAGCTAAGAACTATAAACATTCATGGCCATCTTTTCTCTTAAATGAAATGAACATAACAAACATTCATACACAAAACAGCTTTCATTATCATTAACTAGACTCTCTCGCTCTATTCGATCTTCCATAACAAATCAAAATTACCTTGTAACTCTCGGCTGCAACGTAGACCGGCTTGTTCATACTGTGCACGACTAGCGCCATCTGATAAGTTCCCATCATGTTGATAACACCGCCACTTTCTACAACTCCATCTGCTCCCACAAACACCATGTCCACCTCGTCCATGCTATACGCCACAGCTGAATCAAGCAGCAGCTTCACAGGAACGTCGAGCTTTGATAGCTGATTTGATAACAAAACTCATGTTCCATCCGGCCTTCCCTCTATAATTCATGGAAACGGTCCATTGAGAGAGTCTACTACTACTACTACAAAATCATAAGAGAAATAGACCTAATGACAACATTACATAGATCACAAACACCAAAATGTATCAGAGACACATAACATCATATACAAACCATGAAAGAGGCACAAGACATTAACTGGCTTTTACTTCATACCTAATAGGAACACAGAGAGCATACAACAACATGTACCTAATAGGAACACAGTAGAACAAACAAGTGTAGATATTTAAAGAGACAGAAAAAAGAAAGGAATCTGTGCATAGAACTCGGAAGAGCATCTATTTAATCAAACCTAAAATATGTGCTTTCGTCCTGTAGATCCTGCAACTGATACATAAAACAACAACAACAAAAATAAGGCAGAGAAGAAAAGAGAAAACAGAGATCAATACAAAGTGCGATTGTCCTTTTGTTACCAACCAAAACGAACGTAAGGTACAATAATGGCTTGGTTTAAGTTCAAAGCACAATGAAAATTAGAGCACAAACACAAATTCCACGAATCCAAGTTCAAATCCAGAAACAAAATTACAATTGAGTTCCACAAAATCAAAGAAGCTACACAGTTTATAACTGAAAAGTAAACACCTTTCACATCTTCTTCTTCTATTCTATTATGATGTAAATAAAAAAAAGTATCTTACCCTGCAAGAGATTTCACCAAACTTCTCAGCACGTTCAAGAAGACGCGACTTAGCCGAGTTAAAATCTTCGTACTCCAAAGCAGACGTCCTCGCCACGTATCTGATGAACAGATCGCATCCAGCAGTCAAAGAGATCGAAATCAAGGTGAGAAGAACTGTCGAGAGAGAAGCGAAGACGAAGAGAGAGATGCGGTCTATGGAGAAGCGACGTCGAGGGAGACGCGACGTCGAGGGAGATGCGACGTCGAGGGAGAAGCGTCGTCGGTATGATTATCGGCTTTGTCAAGAGAAATTCGCCGGCTAGAGAGAACCGAAGACGACGAACACGAAGAAAGAGAGATGCGTCGGCCATACGAAGCATGACACGTACCACTTAAAGACGAGAAGAAATGTATCTAAGCTAAGGACGTCCTTAGCTTAATTGGACTTTTTTATTTATTTTTGGCCAAGTAATGGTTAAGGACTTTTCTAAGATAGCCCGATAATAGTGTTCTTAGGACTCAACTTGATCAACCAAAGATTATTCTGATTATTGCATACTGATTAAACTAGTTGTACTCTCGTTGATTACTAATCCCTTTCTTCTTTTTTTTTTCTGTCCGCGACTAATCCCTTTATTTTTAAGTCAAAACGATCGTCTCGTTTTTTATAGTTTTGTTTGATCTTTGACTTTAGCCCCCTTACATATTAAGTACATTTCACATTTTGGATAAAAATTGCTGGTAATATTTAATCTTTATGCAAAATGCTAACTTCACTTTTTCCTCTTCAGGCTGCTATCTAAAATGTCCTCTTTGACTTTTGAAAACGTAATTCATTTTTCTATGTGTAGCTGAAATTGCCAAGAATCTCCTTTAATAGGTTTGTACATGACTTTTGAAATTGGATTTGTATTTCATAATGTAAGTTTCCCAAATGACAATATATATGAAATTTAATGGAAAACATAGTGTCTGGAAATTATAACCAAGTTATACTAATTTGCTATGCATGCATGTGGTAGAGTCTGGCGTTAGACTTCTTCTATTCATAATAACGAAAAAGAAACACAAAAGACAAATAGTGATTCGACCAATTCGTACATTAATCAACATTCTTAAATAGGAACTGTCTTTCTCTCTCTCTCTATTATGTTGGCTATATATACATAATACTTCATGCTTTCAGAGCAACCTTAAGTCTTTTAATTATATTGAATTGATCTCTCTGTCTCTGTCTCTTTCTATTTCTCTAAATTTATCCCAAAGATTTTCATGGCCGTTCGTCTAGTGACCATCGGGGTTTTCATTGTCTTTGCCGTCATCCTCGTGGCCTTGCCGTCACCTGTTTCTTCAAGAAAGCTCTTGGAGATGAAAAAACAAGAAAATTTGACGGTAAGAGAGGAAGAGAAGAGTCACGTACCTCACGTGACCAACACCACTACCCTAGCAGCTCTGCCAAAGGGCAAAATCCCAAACTCGGCACCGAGCAAAAAGGGTCACGCCGTCATCTCAGCCGTGAAGCTCCGATCTCGACATCTCTCCACCGTTCACCGGTTTCTTCAATCCGTTCCAAGTCCGGGCGTTGGCCATTAATAGTCTTCGTTAGATTAGATTCCTATTTCATTTTATAAAAGTTTAGTAAATTATTTTTCTAACTATTATGATAGGAAATTTCCACGAGGTAGACCATTGTTTTGGGACTTTACTCACGTTACCAAAAGTTTTCCATGAGTAAATTAATCTAAAGTTTATTGGTTAAATATGACGCGGGTTTAAATTTATATCCCATCTTATAATAACATTGTTATACTTTTCTTCTGTTGTAACAAGTTGGGTTAGTGATTCTTATTCAGTCGACGTACTTAATGAGTCGAACATTTACATACATCCATGGTCTTGAGATTAGTGGCTGCGGAGATTAACAATAATACATAGAGAGATCATAGAATGAGTACTATAAACAATATCAATGTAGTAGTAATGTTTTATATTGTACTATAAACGGATTTTAACAAACTAGTCGAAAATATTTGTATTTAATATTATTGAAGTCCATACTGAAGATTCTAATTGAAAATTTAATTGGATATTGATTCTACAGTGAAAACTTGAGAGCCCAAAAAAAAACTTGAGCGCCAAATGACAAATTTAAATACTTGATCGAAACCTCTTTTATCCATGGTTATATTTTATGACATTTCAATCATAATAGTACCAGATGAAAGGTGTTGTTAGTTACTTGTGGAGGTGTACAATGTTGAATTGGCTGCCCCTAGTCCACCGCCCAATTGACAAGAGATTCGTATATCTTTTATCGAGGATAATTCAAAACTCGATTAATTAGAGATGCAATTCCAAATATATATATTTTTTAATAATATTAAATTTATTTCTATCAAAAGAACTTTTTACAATTTAGGCAACTTTTGTTTGAAAAAAAAATTAGATCCATATCGGCTGATAAATTTATTTTTTCTGAAAGATCATCAATCAAACCATCACTCTATGCCTTTTTTTTTTTGCTAAAAATAACTCTATGCCTTTGGCAAAACTTTTATACCAATACCGTATTGTAATTGCTTGTAGTATATACTCGATTCGTAATGAATGGGAAATCTAACATAGTTAGCACGTAAACCTGATCGAAGCTAAGGTAGTAAAAAGATTTTTCCCTAAAGACTCAAATATGATTTTTTATCGAATAAACTACTACTAAAAACGATTGTGACTATCGATCGCCAGAATAGGCCGGCGGCTTGCTGTAAGAGATGAATCGACCCGCATTGCGTTCTCAATTAACACTTACCTATATACAACCATCTCCAGGTGTTTCAAAAAAAAAAAAAAAATACAACCATCTCCAGTATAACCATCTCCAATGATTCATTATATTTTTCATTCTAAAATATAGTAACTCTATAATAGAGTTGTGATATACCTCAATAATACTTTATTTTAAATTAGAGTAAAAAATACAGCAATGAACAAAAAAACAACTTATTCTATATATATAATACATTTATTTTTATTCTATTATAGAATGAAAAATAGAATATCATTGAAATATTTTTACTCAAAACTCTATTTTGGAGTAGAAAATATAGTGACATTGGAAATGTTCTAAAATTTTCCTTATGCTTCTTGAACTCATTTGACTGTGTTTTCGCTGCACCCTCACTTTTAGTTTCTTTTTAGGCAACTTTATAGTTTATCATAAGTGAGGACGATTATGTTCGTTTTCCATTTCAGTTTCATGGCCTTGAAGTGGAATAACGATCCTGATAATGATATGAGTTTGGTGAGTAGTTATCAAATAAATATAGCACGACTTTGAGATTTAGATTGGTGATGTTCGTTTGATTATCACAACCATCTGCGGCTGCGGTTGCGTCTGTTTTTAAAGAAAATCTTGTTCGTTTTGTTGATGATGTTACTACATCTGCGTCTGAACGCTGTGTTCTTGCGTCGATCGCCGAAAAATCAGCGTCTGCAATAAAAAATCTAAGGTTTATTTTACACATTTATCCTTATTGTATTTGATTATTTACTAGAATACTTAACCATCGACACTCCATGTTGATTCAGCCTTCTCTCTGTCGTCTCAGCCTCTCTCTCCATTGCAGCTCTTCTCACTCTCAAGTCTCTCCATCTATCTCTCTCGTCTCAGCTTCTTCATCGACCTCTCTCATCTCCATCTCTCTGTCATCTCAGCCTCTCCCTCTCGACCCTCTCAAGCTCAGACCCTCTCAAGCACTTTCTCGAGTCTTCAGACTGCTTCTGTTCTCGAGTCTTCAGACTGCTGCTGTTCTCGAGTCTTCACTCTCTCAAGGTCTGTTGTACATCTTTGTTCATATGTTTGGTTCTTATTGTTTACATTCCAGGTCGTTTGTTTCTGTTTGATATTAGTAAGAACCAAACGTTATTCTGCAGAAACAGAAGCTAAGATTAAGTTTATGTTTTGTTTCAATACAAAAACGTTAACGTTCTTATTGTTTCTGTTTGATATTAGTTTCAACACTTTGTGTATACGTGTAATCTAAAAGCTTAAGCTTGATGTTTTCGGTTGCATTGCTTGGGTCTCTTTGTTCCCTCATTTACATTCAGCTTTAAGTTTTCTGTGTACTTAATGTTCTGTTTATACAGGAGTTGGATTTGCTAGAAGAAGACGCATACGTCTACAAGTTGATTGGTCCAGTGCTTGTGAAACAGGATTTGGCAGAAGTTAATGCGTACGTTCGGAACGCATAGAGTACATCTCTGCTGAACTGTAAGTTTATTTCTTATGTTTAAGATTGAAGCAAATGTAGCTAAGTTTGGTCTTTTCATTCAGGATGACCAACCCTTTGCCATGCTTATAGCTTTTTTGTACCCTTTGCCATGTCTTACTTGCCTTGTCACATCTTTTTTGATGCTTAGGTTTGTGTAAAGCCGTTGTTCCTCTCCAGCTTGAGGACCCTCCCAAGCTTACTCTCTCTTTAGTAAGGTTTGTTTCCTGAGCTATTACACTCTCTTTAGTACGACTCTGAGACGTGTTGAATCGAAATTTCTTTTTTTATTAGTTCAAAAACAACATTTACATGATGCAGAGAGAGAGAGAGAAAATGTTTAGTGATTTTGTTTAAATGCTGAGATAAAAGATTACGATCAAAAGAATAACATATTTATGTTTATTAGTTTGTGCTTTGACAGCAAAGATAATAATAGTCTGTTGACTCTGTTCACTGTGCTTAAATTGATTATTGTTTTTTTAGAGTGCGATAGAACCTGAAGTTGCTTACAACGACGCTTAAGTTACAATGTTTTCATGGTTATTGCAGCGGAGCTCAGACCCTCTCAAGCTTACTCTCTCGTCTCAGACCCTGCCAAGCTCTCACTTTCAATCATTCTAAGATGACAAAAAATGTAAGGCTCTGTCACAAAAAAATATTTGCATTTATTGCTTTGTGTTTAAGTCGATCTTGGCACTTGCTGTATGTGTTTTGCTTTAGGGTCTGTGATTATTTGTTTGTTTATGCTTTAGGGTCTGTGATTTAATGATTAACTAGATTTTGACCCGCGCTTGGAAGCGCGGAATATTTTACGATGAAAATTTTTACTAATAATATAACAAATATTTTGGTAATTTTAAAGAGTGTGTTTAGAATATTTTTGCATTTAAATTAGTGTTTTTTAATTCAACCCGATTGTGATTATACCGGTTAATCCGGAGATCTAACAATTCAATTTAAGTTTTTAAAATATTCATATTAAAAAAATCATTAAAATCCGAGACTAACCGATTGAACTGTTGGATGACCGATATGTAATCTAATTTGATTTAAATTATAATAGTTTCATAATTTGTAATCTTATAATCCAAATTTTAAAGTTTATTATTTTGCAATTTATAAAATTATGACGTTTCTACAAAATTTTAAAGAGAAATGATAGATATAAAATAACTAAGATTAATTATTGTATTGTTTGGAAACATTGATAGTAGTATAAAAAATATATTGTTTGGAAACATTGATAGTAGTATAAAGAAATAAGTATATTGTTTGAAAACATGGATAATAGTATAAAGAAATGATCATTAATAATTTAATGTAGGTTTAATTATAAAGTATAAAAGTGTATTTAATTTAAAAACTTACAAAATAAATGTTAGGTCCAACAGAATGTTTCTGTTTTAATAAGATAGATTTGGCACTAAGATTGGTGTGTTTTAGATTTGGTCTCGTGAGAAAACTAGGTATTTTTTCCAACTCTACACAGAAAAGAGGAAAAAAAAGAAGGAAATAAGACGGGTACATGAATGAATAAAATAGAAAAACATAACATCATGGATGCATTTGAATAGAGGTTTAAGAAAAAACTAGATCTTGTGTGCGGATTTTTTTTTTTATATACTATAACATTTTAGTTCATATAACAAAATATCACTAAATTAATATAATTTTATGTATTATATAAATCTAAATGTCTATATTTTGTGGTTTATAGTTTTATTACAATAAATTTTTTATAAATATTGTAAAAAACTATTTTTTGAGAATATTAGATAACAGTACCATTTTACATAATTTGGTTTTATTTCTAAATTTGAAATGTATATGGAATTTGAATTAAGTTGGATCTACACAACAGAGAGAATAAATATTTTGAGATACCGTTAAAACAACAATTTGTTTTAGAAAATTACAAAAAAAAATTAAAAGAGAAATTATAATATTTTGTAGTTGGATAAGATTGTTTTATTTGAAACAGAAATGAATATTTCTTCTAACAAAATCTTTTCAAGATCTTTATAAAATGTTTTTTAAAATTAATCAATTTAAATTGTTATAATCATTACAATATTGTAATTTTCGTTCATAAATAAAAATAATAATTTGAAACTCTAATTATATTCTATGATAATTTAATTTTAAATTAAATAAATTTTGGAAGTAAGTTTTGAAATGATTCTGAAAAGATTTTCCTAGAATTTTCTGAAACAATATTATTTGTATTTTAAATAAAGATAAATATATTAAAAGATATGATGATCAAGTTATGTAAGATTTGATGGTCCATTTAAAAATATCACACATGAAAAAGGTCATGACTTCTGTTTTAATATAATAGACTAGAGTTTGACCCGCCCTTTTAAAGGGCGGATAAGATTTTTTTTTTGGTCATCATCCTATGTATTGATCTTTTTCGTTTGTTAAATGTTTGAGATTGGTTTAGTCAACAAATTTATTAACCCGTTTTTTTATTCATCAATATGTTTAAATATAATGTTTAGTTTTTTGGTTTTAGGTTGTTTTTCTTTTTGGATTTCGGTTTCAGTTTGATTATAGTTTTTTCCTTTTTGGTTCAAGAGATATATAAACTTTTCAGTTATTTATGAAAATAACTTAATATAATCATACTTGTGTTTACCCGACCCGGATCTATGGGCTTAATTTTTTTTTTCCAAAAATTTATTTACTGAAAATTAGAAATTTCATACATGTATTTTTATTAAAAATTGTTTTTATAGATACATAAATTAAAATTAATAAATATAACTTTTTAAAAATAAGATAATTCATTTATAAAACCCGTCATTATTAATTTTACTTATATTTAAAACTGTAAATTATAGTAAAAAATATTTTTAGTTTTTATATTGGTCAAAATTTATTTTATTATTATATAAATAAAATATACTTCATTCAACCCGTATCATACTATATCGAATTATTTTTATACTCAAATTTAAACATGTAATTATTTCTTATTTTATACATCTTACTTTAATATTTTATTTTAATACGTTGAAGTATGTGGTAAAATTCATAAATGTATGTTATTCTTTAATTTTATGATTTATAAAATATTTAATAAATTAATTAAGTTACTTTATATTTATTAGTTGATGTATTAATTTAATTATGAATATAAACATTATGGGAATATTATTTTTTATTCTATAATGAAAGAATTAATACTTGTTAATAATTTATTTAATATTAATTACGAATTTTATTATTGAAAAATAAATATTAAAAATAATTTATGTTTACATCTTAAATAAAAAGAAATTAAAATATATTTTTATAATAAAAACTTAGAAAAGGATACTTGACAATATCTTTTTAGATATCTTATTTTGAAAATATTATTAAGTTAGTTGTAAGAGAAACAATAGGAAGTTAAATTAATTCTATTTTACAAATCTTGAAATATCAATAGATATTTGTTAGATTAGAAAACATTATATGATAATAATAACTAATGAAATTATTTTAGTTGGGCTGTAATGACTTTTTTTTATAGTCCAAAACATAGTCGATAAAAAGTTCTCATGTTTTAATAGTATTGATATCCCAGTTAGCAGCCTTACAAGAACAAATATGACACTGGTAGGAAGAAATACACCAAGATTAAGAAGTTGACTCAAAATAAGACATGGCTTGGGTTTGATAACATGGGAAAGATAGACATGTCAGATGATTGGTGGAATGAACGCGAAAATGTCAGTTTCACATTATCTTTCTTCTGTGAACTTAGCTGTTATCGATTTGAGATACTTCATTTGTGTTTGCATGCATACAAATGGTTCAAAGCTATTTCTCTGTTAATGACATTGATATCACTGACTTACTCTTTCTTTTGGGTTATATAGGAGTGTCATGGGATTATAAAATCCGTATGCAAAGAAATTGATAATATGAATCTGTTTGAAGCGGAATTTGGTGGTGTAGTAGTAACAGGAGGTGAAGGATAGAGCGCTTAACATGGAAAAGCAAAATTGAATTCTAGAGTGGGTAGAGATGATGGTGATGAAACTTATTCTCAGCCAGCAGCAGATACTCAAGCATTGGAGACAGAAACTCAACGCCAAACTCCGCCAAATTGCAAATTTACAAAATAATAAATTATGCTTGTAAGTTCAATATTTGTTCAAACTAACAAATCAAAGCATACATAAATATATGTTTAAAAACATAAAATAATACATAGAAAACTCAAATTCTACCAAACTTAAAGACGACACAAAGACAACAGTGATGTTTCATGCGCTCATGTTGTCTTCACATCCAACTGTTTCATTTAGCACAATAAAAATTTGTTAAATTCAACAACAACATCTTTCAGTTGTACTAAAGTTTTATGGAAAATGTTTTAGTGACAATAAAATTAAGAAGCTGGATTGGAAGAAACAAATGGAATACATTGGTCTAACAATTATATTTATTGTCGGTGGCGTTGAAACCAATGTATTCGGGATGGGCATACACAAATGGAATATCAACATCATGGAGCCTCACTTGATTGTCATGGCATATGTTTTGCCTTAGTGCCACTGCAGCTTCAAATTTGTTACAAACATGTAACCCCATCAGCTTCAACCCGGTAACTACGTTAGCTTGGACTCTGAGAGCATCATTTCTTCGGAATGTGACAGTTCTCAATGTCCCACCAAACGAATTGATCATGATTGTCGATGGGACCCTCATAAGACTCATAGGTGATTGCGACTGTGATGTTTCTCTCACTTTCATTCCCCATCAAATTAAGTATATTTAAGAGTGACAGTAAGGTTTATGGGCCGATTTCTTTATTCCCACCAGGGTTCTTTAAAGTCGACGGTGCAGGGTAAGATTTAGGACTAATGGGCTTTCTCTTTTATGTACTTCTCTTATTCGGCTAACATCTATCTTATTAAAACAGAAACATTATGTTGGACCTAACATTTATTTTGTAAGTTTTTAAATTAAATACACCTTTATACTTTATAGTTAAACATACATTAAATCACTAATGTTCCTTTCTTTATACTATTATCCATGTTTCCAAACAATATACTTATTTTTTATAATACTATCAATGTTTCCAAACAATATACTTATTTCTTTATACTACTATCAATGTTTCCAAACAATATATTTTTTATACTACTATCATTATTTTCAAATAATACAATAATTAATCTTAGTTATTTTATATCTATCATTTTCTCTTTAAAATTTTGTAGAAACGTCATAATTTCATAAATTGCAAAATAGTGAACTTTAAAATTTCGATTATAAGATTACAAATTATGAAACTATTACAATTTAAATCCAATTAGATTACATATCGGTCATCCATCAGTTCAATCGGTTAGTCTCGGGTTTTAGTGATTTTTTAATATGAATATTTTAAAAACATAAATGGAATTGTCAGATCTCCGGACTAACCGGTGTAATCACAATCGGGTTGAATTTAAAAATACTGATTTAAATACAAAAATATTTTAAATACACACTCTTTAAAAATTACCAAAATATTTGTTAAATTATTAGTAAAAAAATTTATCGTAAAATATTTCGCGCTTCAAAAGCGCGGGTCAAAATCTAGTTTATCATTATACTTTAAGCACAATACTTATTTTATTATTTGTTCGTATGAACAATGTAATCTGCATTCTACATATGACCATATTCGGTGTTCAAATAGCAGTATAGTTAATTTCAAATTACATCGCCTATAATAAGTGACATAAATTAGTAGTAAGTAATTGAAATGCTAAATCAGAGATTTTGATAAGAAATTCAAATGCTAAATCAGGTATGTTGTGTGATAGTTGGAAGAAGAAAGTATTGATGTCTTCGTATGTATCACTAGATTTTACCACGCTTTGAAAGAACGGAATTAATTTTTATTCGAAACATTATTTACAGAAAATTAGATATATATATATATATATATATATATATATATATATATATATATATATATATATATATATGTATTATTTATTTTAAAATTATATATAATTCAATTAAATTTATAAAATTCAAATTTATGAAAATAAGATAAATAAAAGTATATAACCCACCTTTTGTTAATTTTAGTTACATTTTAGACTATAATATGAATTTATTTGTCAAAAATATGAATTTATTTTAAACTTTTTTTTATATTGGTAAAAATTTATTTTATGATGATATAAATTAAATATATGTCACTAAACATGTCTCCTATTTAGTAAAGATTTATATATTTATGAAATAATCTGCAACAAAAAAAACTGTAATTGTAAAACATAAATTCAGCATGTTGTATTATCACATAATATTAATATCAATGTCCATTAGTATTTCAATTTTATCAAATTAAAATATATTAAAAAATATTTTAATATTCTAATTTAAATATGTATATTAACATATAAAATTATTTATAAATTAAAGTATCTTACTCTAATATTTTGTTTTAATAAGTTGAAGATATTGTTAAGTTCATGAATACTTTTTCTGAAAGAAATTGATGAATATATGTTATTATGTATATGTAATTATTTTAATTTTATAATTTATCAAATATTTTAATAATTTGATTAAGTCATTTGTATTTTTAATAATTGGATTAAGTCATTTGATATTTAGCTACGAATTTTCATTATTTAAAAATTAATATTAAAAATAAACATAAAGTATAATTTAAATAAAATATATTAAAATACATTATTAAAATATAATCTTAGAAAATGTACTTAAGAATATTCTTTTAGATATCATATTTTAAAAATATTTAAATATAGTAATAAGATAGGATATATATTTAATAAATTAGTTATAAGAATAAGCTAATAAATATAATGGTATAACTATGACTTTTGTAAGTATATGTTTTAGTGGTTCATTTAATGTAACCGATTATCCACATAAATATATTTTATATGATTTTAAAAATTATGGTTACAGTAGTTTTTATATTTCACAAAATAAATCAGGAAATATTCAAACAAGTAAATAAAAATTATATTTTATGTTCAATAAATCTATCGTAGGTTAGATACGATTTGGGTTCAATTTTCAACGTTTTAGTATATGGATTTGAGTTTGATCTAAATTTTTGCATAATAACAATTATTATTTTTAAAAAATTAATATTTTTTATATTAATCATCCAAAACATATAAAACAACTATTAAATAATGTTTTTTGTAACTAAATATTAAATAATATTACAAAACACATTATGTATAATTTAAGTATAAATTGTATGCTATAAAATTAAGTATTTAGAAATAGACAATCCCACGTTTTTAAAACATAGATAAAATCCTATTATAGTTTTAAAATTTAAAGTAAAGGTTAGGGCTGGGCAAGAAAATCCAAATCCGAAGAACCGAACCGAATCCGATCCGAAAAAGTAGCACCGAATCCGAACCAAAATTTATTAAAAATATCCGAACAAAGTCAAAATTTTGGTGTTTAAAGAACCGAAACCGAACCTGATCCGAACCGAAGTATTTTGGGTATCCGAATGTATCTGAAATAGATTTATATAACTGAATATATTAATTATTTTAAAAAAATATATAGTAAAAACATCCAAAATTATAAGATACTTTTAAGTTTTTCAAAATACTTAAATATGTCTAAAATAGCAAAAGTATACTTAAAACACCAAAAATACTTAAATATCTATTGATTTTCTATCCAAATATTCAAAGAAAATCAATTTATAAGTTAAGTTTAGGTATTTTGATATATGTTTTTCAAATTTATATGTAATATATAATTTTTATTGTAGATTTTAAAGAATAAAAGTATATAATGAATTTTAAAATTTTAAAAACAATTTAAATGGGTTATCCGAACCCGAACCGAACTCGCAAAAATCTGAACCGAACTCGAGTCAAAATTTAGAAATACCCAAATTGGACTGAAGTCTTTGATTCCGAAAATTCGAAATTCGAAAAGATCCGAATCGAATCTGAATGGATATCCGAACGTTCACCCAAGTACATTATACACCCAAAAGGGATGACACTTGTGTATCTTATAATATAAAAAAAGAAAAGTGAAAATAGTGATAAGCTATTTAAAATATCATAATTAAGCCAGCCATAGGATAAATCAATAATGAGTGGGTCCATAATTGTTAAAAAGTTAAAAAGTTTAAACTCGTGAAGCCAACTAATCTAAGTTATCATGATATATATGTCTTTTCTTTTGGTACACCCATGAATCCATGATATATGTCTTTTAAGTTAGATAAAATTGTTGACAAGAAAAGGTTAGATATGCCTTCAGTCAAAAAAAAAGAAAAAAGAAAAGGTTAGATAAATTGAAGGGTGAATTAGGGAATTAGTCAATTTTTAAGTTTGAATTAGGAAATTGGGCAAGCCCAAGTTTTAATTAGGAGATTGGGCAACCTAGTAGAGAGAGAATAAATTTATGACCTTTTTAACCTTTTTGCCTATTAAACTTGGCAAGTTGGAAAAGTAATTACGTGGGACCCAAAATCCACTTTGCCTATAAAAATATTTTTTTTCCCACTAACTTTTAACAACTAACTTTTGTGGACCCCATAAATATTTTTATTAATTAAACTTGTGGACCATATTTAATATTTAAAGATCAATTATGAGCAACTACTTTTAATATAATACAGGTTTTTTCATATATAAAGTCAACATAAAATCTATACGAATTAATATAAAATCGATGTAAACTCTAAAATTTATGGAAGTTACCCAATAAATTATATATTTTGACCCATAAAAGAAACTTTCATATTTATGAAATCTATCTAAATAAATGATAATTCATAAAATTATGTAAATTTATGGATAATTATCATAAATCTGAGTAAATTTAATAAAGAAACCTTCATATATCCTTCATTTTTTGCCAAAATGGTAGGAAAATAAATTTGTCTACACTTACTTTTAATATATTTGGGTAAATTTAATAAATTTGGAAACCTACGTGAATCTTACATTTTTTTGGTCAAAATTGATCTCACATTTTTTGTTTTTGCCAAAAATAGAAACACTCACGAAATGCTACATTCTTTTCCCAAAAATAAAATGACAAATTGGGATCTGGCAGCAAAGTGCATTCATTATAATTTTTATGTTTACAAAATGACAAAAATTGTTAATGAAATGACAAATTTGTTAATAAAATGACAAACCCTACACCTTTCACGATGAAGTGATCTTCTAGCTTTAATTTTCAAGGATCATATCTACTTGCTAGAACCAATATAATCTCATATTGAGTACAACCTGCAGATTTCCAATCATCCCAAGTTCTTGCTTAGTCATAGGTAGAGCCGTGCTTATAGTCTATTGAAAAAGATATCTGCTATAGTGCTATTTCACCCCAAAAAATATAAGATAATTTGGTGCCCCCATGTCAAGTATCTAGTGATTTTATTAGGGGTGGGCACTTTACCCGATACCCGAAGTGGCACCCGAACCCGACCCGAAAAACCCGAACCGAAATCCGAACCGAAGTAGCAAAATACCCGAACGGGTATTGAATTATGAGAGATTGGATATCCGAACCCGAACGGGTAATACCCGAACCCGAATGGATATCCGAAAATAACCGAACTTATGTACTATTAACCATATATTCATAGTTTACTTCTCTAATTTTATTCAAATACTTATATTAATTATACACATGGTTTAAAATTAGATAATATACATATAATTGCAAGAAAAGTGATTTTTTGCTCACTTAAAATGCTTAAAATACATGTCTAAATTTTAGTTTCATGCATTAACAAAAGCTACAGCTAAAATTTTAAAACAAAAATCAAATTAGTGTATTCTATTTTTAAGATTTTATCTTCAAATCATTCAATGTATTAAAAATAAAATATCAGTTAAGTAAAAATTTATATTTTTTAAAAGAAAAAAACTTAAGAAATGAAGAAGTTAATTTTTTTTTTCAAAATCTAAATATCCGAAAACCCGACCCGAAATAACCGAACCCGAACTAAAAATACCCGAACCCGACCCGAAGTACAGAAATACCCGAACGGGTTTTATACTCCTATACCGAAATACCCGAAAATCCGAAATACCCGATCCGAACCCGAACGGGTATCCGAACGCCCACCCCTAGATTTTATGTCTTAAGAAGTTAAGACTCAACCTGAGTTTGACCAAATTCTCTCGCATAAACTTCTTATCTTAAATATTTAAAATCATCAACAAAACACTAAACCTAAAATCCTAAACTCTAAACCATGAATCCTAAACCCGGAACCCTTGGGTAAATCTGGAATCCGAATAAATTATACATTTTGACCCATAAAAGAAACTCATATTTATGAAATTTACCCAAAACCCTAAACCCTAAATCCTGAACCCTAAACCTTAAACCCTAAACCCTAAACCCTAACCCTAAACCCTAAATCCTGAACCCTAAACCCTAACCCTAAACCCTAAACTCAAGAAATAAGTATACATATACACCTTGTTCTAAAAAGCGGCCGAGTTGCCGAGTAACCGTCCGCAAAATCGTGAAGCGGGTAGTCGCCGTGGCGAGTTTGGGCAATTCGGATGCATTCTACTGTAGCCCGTAGTTTAAGCGCTGAGAACGTGGTATAACGTTACGCGGCCATAGCAAGAAGATCCTTTTGCGTCCATGGTTTCTTCATTGACGGTGGTCCTGGGCTCTCCTGCTTCGATCATACACCGGAGCTTCTCCTTCATTGCATGCATGTTCGTTTTCTTCTCCATTTCTCATCTCTATGTACTTATAATTTTTTAAAAAATTGTTACTGATCTATGTAGTTACTGATTTTATTTTTCTTTTTTAGTCTAACAGTTTGACTTGGTTTAACTTTTCAGGTATGTACTCTGAAGCTTCGATCCACCACTGGAGCTTCATTGCTTCTTATAGATCCAACGCCTGAGCTTTATATGTTGTAAGATCCACCACCTAATGACTACACCTTGTTTGTCTATGTGTCGGTTAGGTTAGTTAAAATTTTAACTTAAAACCAGTGTCCTAATATGTATTTGTTAAGTCTCTGTTTCGGTTAGATTTAGGATTCAACTTATGCTTGTTTTGTGTTCAGTTTATAATTAGTGTTTTGTTTTTGTAGGTGAAAAGAATAAACAAGATAGAGTTCAAACTACAAAGAACAAGTAGACGAATGGTGGTGACGGTAAAACTGATGTAGGCTCAAAACGATATAGAAGGTGAACACAACATACATATCACTATATAATCGCCAAGCTGAACTAATAACTTGTTTTTCCAAATTAACAAGATATGTTTAGCTTGGATCGTCGCCAAGCTGGATCATTGCCAAGCACGATGCAGATTGAAGTTATCCCGCGGGCCGGCCCGTTTGTACCAGGACTTTAGGCGGGACGGGATTGGGCCGAGGCTTTGGAGTACCGCAGCCCGTGCAGGACTGGACCGTAATGAACCGCAAATCGACGAGCCCACTGCGGTCCGGGACGAGACGGGATGGGACGACCTGTTTGATATTCCTAAGTATATCGATAAATTAATAATCTCTATAAATTAATAAAAATTTATAATTTTGGTGTAGTCCCAAAATTATTAATTTATAGAGGTTTCATTGTATATATATATATTAAAGGAGAAACATTTTAAGAAATTTATTCACACTATAATGGAATGTGGCAGTCTCACAATTATTTAAGAATGAACATTCACACTCTAATAAATATTTTCACACTCTACATAAATGTGTTCAAACTATGTATTTTATGTTTTATTTTTAATATAAAATTCACATGTAAGGTTCCAAAAAATATGAATTTAAAATCCAATTCTACGATAGGATATTAATATATGATAAAAAACAATCCAAAACCAACTAATATTCAAATTATGGCTGTTCAATATGCTAAACCGAAGAGTATCGAACCGAATAGAAATAGATAATATGGTTATGTTTTGGTATATACCGTCGTAACCAAATGGATGTAATTTTATAAAAACCATAGGATTTGGATATGGTTTGATTTATAACCGATTAAACTGAAACATGTAAATATGTATATATTTATAACGACGCATGAATATCTATTTGTTATATGAGTTGAACCATAATTATAATTTGTAAATCATTTGAATCACTTGAATTATAATTAAGTAACAATTTACTGCAACTGAGGCTTCTTATTTTCTTAGTCTTTCTTTTTCGATATTTTTGCTTTATTTTAACAATAACTAAATTGAAGTAAATATTATAAATTTGATCAACAATTAGTTGAAATTCTTTACAATTTTTTTTATCTTTATACAAACACAACTGTGTTCAATTGAAAACATATTAATTTGATGAACACTAAATATGGAAGAATATAAAACCTTTTATTTCATGCTTCAGTTTTTGTCTTTTATTTTTATTTTCAAAATTTAGAGCTTTGATATTAATTCTAGATTTGATTATTTTATTAGATGATAGAAGCATTTTTTTGTTTTTTATTATTTTATTTAAATATATAATATTTTTTAATAAATGACTTCTTGACAACATGACTCTAAAATTCATATAAAATATAATATGATCTCAAACTAAATAATTATTTTTTGGTATAAAACCGAATAAACTGAAAATCGACGGTATATAAGCCAAATCGAACTGAAGTAAATATGGATTTAGAATAGTAGTTATATTTTACTAACCGAAATACAGTAAAAACCGAACATAACTGAAACCAAACTATTGTTTCATTCTCCAAAACATAATAAAAATAACAACTTCATCCCGCGCAAGGCGCGGGTCTTATCCTAGTATATATATATATATATAATTGAAAATTAAAGCCTTATTAAAAATCCCCGAGTACTCCCCGATTTATATCCGATTTTTCGATAAATCGCTAGGCGCTGGTCAACCGCACGCATTGCGCCTAGCGAGTTTCCGAACAAAGATAAGATGTACGAATATCTAAGGTGTACGAATATATAAGGTGTACGTATACATAAGTATACATAATGTGTACGAATACCTTAGGTGTACAAATGCCTAAGGTGTACGAATACCTAAGGTATACAGAAGGTGTACGAATACATAAGGTGTAAATATCAATATAACCCATCTAATACTTAAGATGTACAAATATATAAGGTGTACATATACATAAGTATACATAAAGTGTACAAATATATAAAATGTACGAATACCAACATAACCCATCGAATACTTAAAGTGTACGAATACACAAGTATATGTATACATAAGTATACATATATTTAAGGTATACGAATACATTGGTGTACGAATACATAACATCTATGAATACCTTTTGTTTATATCCCTTATTGCATTGAAGAGTTTAAATACATATTAAGTATAAAATTTAAATACATCTACGGATACAACGAGAGCACAGTGCTCTCCAAAACAATTATACGTTAATTATTTAGAACTCACATTTTACTCTATATAAAATTTAAATATTTTGCTAATAACCTATTGGTATTATAATCTAAAATTTGGTCAATCTCATTATAAATGATCTAATTAACTAAAAGGTGGTAAAAACAATCAAATAATTTATAACAACATTTCATTTGTGAAAGCTGATATACCAAAATATTTTCATTAAATTCAATAAAATAAATTAACATATTAGTTTAATTGTGTTTTCATATATGTGAAGCACATTCATTTAGCCAACATAATTTTTCATATAAAATTTAAGATTGTTTAGAAATGAAATGTTGAAATAAATAAGTGAAATACATCTTATAATAAAAAACTAAACAATTAAATATTTTTTATAATAAAAAGCTAAACAATTAAAAAAACTAAACAATTAAAGATTAAACAATAAATAATTGACATTAAAGACATCTAAAATGAAATATAATGAAAGAGTTCTTTAAAAAAAATACATCATATTTTTATTATGAAATATATAATACAGTTACAAAAAAAATCAATAAAATCAAAATAAAATCTAGATAATTTTTCAATAGAAAAAGACATTTTCTATTAATTGTTTAGTTTTTCTCAATAAAATCACAGCTATGAAAACTAGAATTTTAGATGGATATAAGATGTTTTAATAGAAAATAGACATTTTATATTATCTTGTATTATTCAAAGATTTTTTAAAAACTAAATTATTAAAATATAATGAAATATAATTTAAACAATTAAAAGATAATGAAATATAATGAAAGATTTTTTTTAAAAAACCAAACAATTAAGAGAATGTAATATGTAATACAGTTACAATAAATTTCAATAAAATCGAAATCTAACCTAGATAATTTTTCCCATTAGATTACTTCTAAGAAATCAATTTTTAAATTTTAATAAACATTTTTAGTATTTATATTTTTAATAATTAATAAATGATATATAGTATTTTGTATGATATTAAGCATTCATTTTAATCATTTTTAGTGTATAAATATTGCATTTAGGTGTCATAAATATAAATTTCATAAACAGGGGCTTGGAGTGTATATGGACGTAATGGTTTCTTATTCTTCAGTTAAAGAAAAAATGCTTTCTTCTTTTTCAGTTAATTTAACTGTAAAGATGGTAGTGTAGAAAAGAATGAGAGAGAAAAAGAAGATGAGAGGAAAAAAAAGGAGAGGAAGATGATTTTCGTAGATGATGGTTGGTGGTGTGGAAAAGAAGGAAAGAGAAAAAGAAGGAGAGAGAAAAAGAATGAGAGAGATGGTGTGACAAATTAAAGTATGAGAGAGATGATGTGACAAATTTTATTTTAGATATATTTTAATTGAAATGGCAAAGATTTAAATAATAAATCTGACAAAGGTCCCAAAGAATATTTAGACATAAGTTTACGTGGGCAAATGCAAAAAGTTCCCCAATTGGCTAATTTAAACTTGAGGTCGCCCAATTCCCTAATTTCAAACTTGCGATTTGTCCAATTTGCCATTTTTTTCTAAACTGAAATCTTGTTCACAATGCCATTACAAGAAAAGTTTAAGGTTGCCCCTCCAGGAAGTCCTCATCATTGTTAGTTTTCTTTTTCATTCACCTGCGGATTTAAAGTGTCTTTTTCTTTTTATCTTTATTCTTTGTTGTTGTCATTTTGATTTTTATACATCATATATATAATTAACATCATTATTTATAGAAATATTATGCCTTATTTTCTGTATGAAAAAACCGTGGGCTTAATGAATATGTCTCATTGAATAATCATGGCCGAGTTCTTTTAAAAGACAATGTGGGGAAGAGGAGATAGTTTTGACTTTTGAGGAAAAATATCCTCTAGTATTTGAGAACTCAAACTCTCATCCTATCATGTTTTCCATTGAACATTTCGAACTACAAATATTGAATTTTTTTTTTAAAGCTCTCTAGCTATGTCACTTTTTTGAGCTTAATGATTGTGTCCTTTTTACAAAGCTCAGGAGAGGATAACCTACTGATATATTAAACAATGTAGTTTTGTTTGAAATGCAAATCTAAGAACAATAAAAATGGTCATCGACGAAATAATCAAATTCACCCACGAGTTTTTGGAAAAGGTAAGTTGTTTTTTTTTAACAACCAAATATTTCATAGGTGAAACTACCGAAACAGTACAGAGTTTGCGTGATACAAAAACAGATTTAACTAAAACATTTCAAGCACAGTTTAAGCTTCTAAGAACATAAGAGAAAGTAATAGATACAAAATAAGAAGATGAAAATAAATTCTCGATATCCAAATTGATTCGGTAGAGTTCGACCGGATCTTGTTTTGAGTTTAAAGTTTTGATAAGCACCTGGTTATCTAATTTGAAACAGATAGAAGTAATAGATACAAAGAAGAAGATGAAAATATATTCTCAATATTCAAGTTGATTCGGTAGAGTTCAACCAGATGTTGTTTTGATAAGGACCTGGTTATTTGATTTGAGACAGATATTAGATATCTGGAGAGCCTTGGCTTAAAGCAGAGCTTCCTATACAGCTAGAGCCTCAGGCCATCGGGGTGATGTGACCTTGTCTAGTCTCTTCAAATAGTGAGCTGAAGAGGAGTCATCCACAACCTACAATCCTGTCTCGAGCTCGACACACCAGTAGCATTGTCATTCGCAACATGGTGGTGCTGCTAGTGTTTGACAATGCGGCTGATTCTTGCCATCTTCGTGCCAGAAGTAAGGCGGTGTAGAAAATATCGTTAAGATTAAGAGCTTCTGTTTTCATAAACCAAGAGGTTTCTTGCTGTCGATATGCACCAGCAGACCCAATTACAACAAATCGATCTACGCAAACGGACAAACCCAAGTGGTTGCATTTTGTCCATTGTTACTTTTTATCCCAAATTGTCTAGGATTTAGTGATTAACTAATAAATTAATCCATTTACTAGATTTTGATCCATCCTTTAAAGGGTGGGTATATTTTCTTGTTTTACATTTTTTAAAAATTTAATTTTTATATTTGTGTATTTTTAATTATATTTATGTGTCTTTATAATCATATTTGTGTACAATATTTTTTAGTTGATTAATAAAATGTTTTAATCTATTCTATTAAAATAATTAAACCAAACCTACCTCAATAGGTTCATGTTGCCAAATTAATATATTAGATTTGTATTTTTATTTGTAAGCATAGATGTGTTTTTTTTTGTTATTATACTTGTATAGAATATCTCTTTTTTCAAATTATTACTAAGAATTTTGATAATTGTATTAAATTAGTGATATTGTAGAACTATACAAAGTTACCATATCCATTTCACACACTAATTTTGTATTTTAATAGTAAATAGATATTTAGAAAAAACAGTATAGTTTCAATTTTTTTATTAATCAAATAATAATTAAATAGATAAAATTTCATTAAAGTTTCATGATTTGATTTCATATATAATTATAATAATAACATTATTACAAATAATATTCAAAATAAGATTACACCAAACAAAAAATATTAGAATAAGAAGTAACGAAGATGACTATGCTCTATATTAGATTTTACTTGGAAAACTATTAGCATCTTAGTTTACAAAAAAAGAAAAATTATTAGCATCTTTAGTTAATTTTAGTAGCCAAATATGTGTTGACTAAAAAGTTATTGGCAAAAATCGGTTGCTGGTTATTAGGGAAGTGGTGGTTGACATAGAATAGATATAATTTATTGATGCAGTTATATTTAAAAGAGATGTATTGTTAGAAATTTTAAATTGGACATAACATTTGTTAATTGGACATGTTCCAAAATTAATAACATTGATTAACAGTGTGTTAATATAATTTTATAAAGCCGTCACACTTGACCCTAGCCGGTACGTGTACTATTTTAATTGGGTCGATGACATGTAATTATCTTCTTGTTAAAATAGGCTTCGAGCGAAACAAACTTGTAACACGTCTCTTCTTCTTCTTCGCAGCGCTTCCTCTCAAACTCGCAGAGGTAAAGCTTCTTCCGTCTTCTCAAAGTATATAGATCTGAGATCGTCTTGAAACTGTTTGGTAGATCTAGTTTATGGGATGAGATCGAATGTTACATATCTATAGCTAGTGTTCTTGATGATTGATTTGGTATATGTGTAGTAGTGCAGATAATTAGACCTAGCCAATGCCAATGGGAGGAGGATTCAGAGTTTTGCATCTGGTGAGGCCATTCTTGCCTTTTCTCCCAGAGGTGCAGAGTGCCGACAGGAAGATTCCGTTCAGAGAGAAAGTCATCTACACAGTCATCTCCCTCTTCATCTTCCTCGTCTGCAGCCAGCTTCCTCTCTACGGTATCCACGCCACCACCGGCGCTGATCCCTTGTACTGGATGCGTGTCATTCTCGCCTCCAACCGTGGTACCGTCATGGAGCTTGGTATCACCCCCATCGTCACTTCTGGTCTCGTTATGCAGCTCTTGGCTGGGTCTAAGATCATTGAGGTTGACAACAATGTCCGCGAGGATCGTGCTCTCTTGTAAGTTAACAGTCTTTTTTTTGTGATTTTTGAACCTGTCAGAATTGTTGTTGTCTCATGTGTGTTTTGTTTGTTTCTTGTGTAGGAATGGTGCTCAGAAGCTTCTTGGGATTTTGATTGCTATTGGTGAAGCTGTTGCGTATGTTCTTTCTGGAATGTACGGTCCTGTTGGTCAGCTTGGCGTTGGAAACTCTATTCTCATCATCCTCCAGCTTTTCTTTGCTGGTATCATCGTTATCTGCCTTGACGAGCTTCTTCAGAAGGGTTATGGGCTAGGCTCTGGGATCTCTCTTTTCATAGCTACCAATATCTGGTACGTTACAAAGCTTTACTCTTTTTATGAGAGATTGTTATTTAGATGCATAAAGTTTTCAACTTTGACACAGTGAAAGCATTATCTGGAAATCATTTAGTCCCACAACAATCAACACTGGCCGTGGAGCTGAGTTCGAAGGTGCTGTCATCGCCTTGTTCCATATGCTGATTACTAAATCCAATAAGGTTGCTGCGCTCAGACAGGCTTTCTACAGGCAAAACCTTCCGAACGTTACCAACTTGCTTGCTACAGTCTTGATTTTTCTGATCGTTATCTACTTCCAAGGGTTCCGTGTTGTGTTGCCCGTGAGATCAAAGAGTGCCCGTGGCCAACAGGGTTCTTACCCTATCAAACTGTTCTACACCTCCAACATGCCGATCATTCTCCAGTCTGCTCTCGTCTCAAACCTCTACTTCATCTCTCAGGTACTTCCTTTTGTTTCCGCACAAAGGACTTTTAGCTAAGAAGGTTTATCTGATACAAGTTGCATCTCCTCCTTGTGAAACAGCTTCTCTACAGGAAGTTCAGTGGAAATTTCTTTGTGAACCTATTGGGACAGTGGAAAGAGTCAGAGTACAGTGGACAGTCTATACCAGTTAGTGGTCTTGCTTACTTAATCACAGCTCCAGCAAGCTTCGCCGAGATGGCAGCTCATCCATTCCATGCTCTGTTCTATATCGTCTTCATGCTCACCGCTTGTGCCCTCTTCTCAAAGACTTGGATTGAAGTCTCCGGGTCTTCTGCTAGAGATGTAGCTAAGCAGCTCAAGGTATTGTTAAAACCCAGTTTCATTGATAAATCGTTTTTTTCTTTTAACACTGTCTAGGTCTGGGAACTCACTTGATTGAAATATATATAATGATTAGGAACAACAAATGGTGATGCCGGGACACAGAGAGTCGAACTTGCAGAAGGAGCTGAACCGTTATATCCCGACCGCAGCTGCTTTTGGAGGAGTTTGCATAGGTGCACTCACTGTTTTGGCTGATTTCATGGGAGCCATTGGGTCGGGGACTGGAATCTTGCTAGCTGTGACAATCATATATCAGTATTTCGAAACCTTTGAGAAGGAAAAAGCGAGCGAGCTTGGTTTCTTTGGCTTCTAAATGTATCAGTGTCTTATAAAAGGGTAAATTTTGATGAGACTAGTCAGGAACTCGTATGTGTCCAACTCTAAAGGTGCAATAGACGATCAAACTGGTAGATACTTTTTGATTAACCAACAGATTTACCTCCATTAGTGTATTAAGATCTGTGTTATTTTTTCCCTACAATATTTACACACTGGTACCTTTTTAAAATGTTTGACAAAGAACAGATAGATCTTAAAATGTAACCTTTTGAAAGGAAAAGAAAATCGTTAAGAAACATTAACTTGTCTCTCAAGTAGTCGTCTACATATGAAGCATATTTTTTTTACTCATTGTCTATGCCAGCTTTGACACTCTTTCTATTCCTTCATGCCTAACTTCCTCAAACCTTATAGTCTTATGTAAATTATGATTCATATCCGCAACACAAAATGAAGTGAACACTTTTAAATCCAAACAATAGTGTTGAGAGAAAGTTGTCAAGAATGCTGCTTTTGTTCTTTCAAAATTGGTTTAAATAGGAAATTCTTGACGAAACTTCTTAAAAAAAAATTGGTGGGACATGAAAATTTCCCAATACCGGCACAAATATATATCTCCATACTCGAGTAATACTTACCTAAAATGCTGGTAATGAAGCCTTCTGGCCGAGTAAGAGAGACCTAAGCATTGGCCGGCCCAAACCAATAATCAAAGTACAGTATTGTCCCGGTTTAACTAACCCAAAAAAACGACTCCGGTAGAAGATAAATTTGGTGGTTACTTTAATTGGGTGGTCCAGAGTCGAATTGTAGGGTTTTAGAAAAGGTTTCTCGTCTCCATCGTCGCGCCTCTGCAACTCGGAGCAGAAGAATAACAGCGGAGAAGAAATGCCTCGAGTCATCTCCAACGAGACCCTCGGCTGCCCTCCGATCCGTGCTTTAACCTTTGATTCTCTCGGGCTTATCAAAGGTCCCCACTTTTCTCTCTCTATCTCCCTCCCTCTCTCTTCCTTCAGCTGAGGAACTCATATTTCAAATTCGATGTTGCAGTGACTGAAGCTCGAGGTAAAGAGAGAGGAACTCCCACTGTAGTCAACACATGGGGCGAGATGAATGCTTCCAGAAGCGTTCTCGCCGCTTCCATGGATGACCGTCTAACCAACCCGGTAAACACAAAAAGTTTCATCCTTATGATGTCAGCTCTGCTTGAAGCTTAGTTGAAAAGCTCATCACTTTTTTTTTTTGTCTTCTTCTTTTAAAATTGCAGCTTTTGGCTGTGGCAAGAAAAGATGGCAACGTAAAGTGTTAAATCCTTACTCTTATTAAGCTATATCTGTAATTTGTTTCTTCTCTCCACACAACCGAGCTAACGTTTTATGTCCGTTCTACAGGTTGAGGTTCTTAATCCTTGTAATAATGATCTTCACTTTGCATACTCTGTGTTTGGTGACGACGGTTCTTCGCCTGAAGATAACGAAATCTCCGGCCTGCACTTGTTTAGAAAGCAAAAAGAAGATCAAACAGAAAGGTATGAAACAGTTTCTTCAACCAATCAATCACCAGTTAATTTTCTGCTGCGATTGATGTTTCTCAGAAAAAAAAAATAAAAAATGGTGTTATTAGATCTTGCACATTGCTTACATGCACGAGAAAGGGAGATGTGAGCCTCAGAACGGTTCAGTTTCCAGATGCGCGTGCTGATTCTAAGGATGACGCTGCGCCCAAAACTTGGAAAGCATGTGGTTCTGGTGAGCTATTGGTTGGTAAGGTTGACGGGACCGAGAACTTCGGCTTGTTTGGAGGGTTAGTAGTTAACAACTTAGTTTTTTTTTTTATCTCTCAGTTTGATTGTTACCGTACTGAATGTATGTGTAATGCAGCAAACGTGTTGAAGTCAATATATGGGATCTTGAACAATGTACCAAGATCTGGAGCGCAAAATCTGTGAGTTTCTTCTCTACCAAACCCTTCAGTTAATGTCTCTTGTAATTCTAACCAATCTCTGCTTGGTGCAGCCTCCTAAAGACAATCTAGGGATCTTCACGCCTACCTGGTTCACTTGTGCTGCATTCATGAGCAACGACGATCACCGTAAATTTGTCACTGGAACTAAGTCTCACCAGGTTAAAACCATGATGTTTCTTTTCTTACTTCCCCCCAGATTGTAGTCGCTTTGTCCAGGTTACTCACATTTTTTCTTGTTTTCTTGAGATAGGTTCGTCTTTATGATGTTTCTGCTCAACGTAGACCGGTCCTGTCCTTTGATTTCCACGAGACTGCTATTACAGCTATCACTGAAGACCCAGATGGTCATACTGTCTATGTTGGGAATGCTTCTGCTGACCTCGCTGCCTTTGATATACGAACAGGTTCGTTGATTCTCTCTACATACGTATCATAAAACAATGTTGCCGTATCAAACAAGTAAGCAATCAATTAACCATCTCTGTTGCAGGAAAGCTGTTGGGAAGCTTTTTAGGAAAGTGTTCCGGAAGCATAAGATCTGTTGTTAGACATCCACATCATCAAGTGATAGCTTCTTGCGGTAAAGATGCATTGTATTGTCACACTAACTTTAAAATCTATATGCGTTTCAACAATCTCATGTGTGTTGTTTTGTTTAATTGTTCAGGGTTAGACAGATATTTACGGATTTATGACGTGAAGACACGACAGCTCATCTCTGCGGTACGCTCTTTGACATGGATGTTAATTAGAAATCATCATAACTCATCACACTGTTTTTTTTGCAGGTTTTCTTGAAGCAGCATCTTACAGGTCTCGTCTTCGACTCAGGCTTTAGTGGAGAAGGTTAGTTTTCTTTTTGCCGTTGACATTATCACATATTCCTACATACGTTAGTATGTTTGTTATATGATTGGGTTCTCTATGGTCGAAGCAGAGATAGCTGTCGCAAACACAGAGGTTGACGCTGAAACAGAAGAGACAATGAAGCAGGAAGGTGATGAGGAAGAGAATGAAGATGAAACAGAGGAGGCTCCTGTGAAGAAAAAGAAGTCAAAGAAAGAGAAACGCAACAGAGAAAAAGTCTCCGAGGGTGAAGAGGTAGACGAGGTAAGAAGCAAGAAGACACGAGACCACAAGAAGAAAACCAAGAAAGTAAAACATACTCAACAAGACTAGTTTTAAGTTTTTTTTTTTCCGAAAACATTGCTGTTGTACTTTTGCTCTTGTAATCTGAGCTACAGTTTTGAACAACACTAAAACGAATAGATTTGATTTCAATCTCTACGTGGAATTCATACACGGGAAAGTTACAATGTGAAGCATCTTACACAACAATTCGGCATCGTTCAACTCTTGTTAGATTGAAACAACAGGGGGAAACCAAATACTAACAATGTCTCTTGTTTTTCTAACACTTGCAAAATTTGTCTGGTTTTTCTCAAGCCGGAAGCTTCAGTTTGGTATTGGTTTTCCAGCTGGAATGAAACAGAAAGGGATCCCAAGTCAGTCACATGTTCAGTGGCTATAAAAGGTTAGGAGAGTTTTCAGACTGGTGGAGTGTATTTACCTCAAGTAGTAATAGTAGAAGAAATCAGCATAGAGAGCAGTTTGGACAAGACCGGATACACAAGCTGGAAAAATTGCAAATATGTCAAATCTTTAGCAATGAGGAAAAAAATATGTCGGCAGAATGTGATTTGGTGCTTCTTTGTTGAAACATTTATTACCGATCCATCTAGTGAAATGATCTTCTGTGAAATAGCGATAGATCCAGTTGATGATATATAATCCACGATACGCCCTGCAAGTTAAATAATTGCTCGCTGAGATTTTGTATACAGCACACAAACAAAATGTATAACCAACCAAGCCTATCTAATCTCCTTTATATAACAGAATAATTAATTCAATACAACCTCAAGCTTAAAAGGAAAACGACTGTATAGACTTTTGAGATACATGTACTGTTTTGCATTGATCACTTTAGTAAGTAACAAAGACAGTATATCAAGAAGAGAGAACAATTCTAAACAAACCCAATAGATATATTACAGTAACATTATTGCAGGTAGTAGTAGACTAGTAGTCATTCTATATCAACATTGGGTTCCAAAATGTGAACCAATTAAAGTCGGTAGATCAAGCAAGCAAACACATATCTCTAGAAAGAATTACGTACCCGAGAAAGAGAACATATTGTCCAGTCAAATTGTCCACATTCCCACTTCTTTGTAGCAGAACCAACTGAGGAAGGATAGCAACTGCCTCCAAGTATATAGAAAAGGCCCATAACACCTGCAATGCTTCCAAATTCAAAGGATTAGCATAGTGCATTATCAGCATACAAAAGCGCCACTGCTGCAATACTACTTCAGAATACAGTTCGGAGTGAAGGCAGTTGCAAAGATGAAAGTTAATCCAGGGGGGCATATTTGCCAAATATATATATGAAGGCAAGGCTAAATGACATTGATGAATTTCAAATAAATAGATACAATAGGCGCATCTGACAAGTTAATCAGAGAACATTTTCACAAGAAAGGTAACCTCGAGAAGATGCTGATCACAAAAATCCATTCCACCTTCTGGAAGAAATTTTTGTCACAGGACACAGTACATTTTGTTGGACAATTATTTTTAACCAATGGGCTCAATAATAATTGACAAATGTGAATACAAAATGGGCCAGCGAATGTAACCGAGCAAAAGCCTTAATGACTTTATTGAAGAGATGTGTAAACATCCCACATCGGTTACATGAGGCAAAGTCGAGTAGTATATATATGTTCATGAGTTAGGAGTGTGTAAACAGCTCAGAGAGAGAGGATAGCCCCCACGCGCGCGCCGCCGCCGTCCGGTCCGGGCCGGGCCGGGCACGGGCACGGGCGTCGGGCGTGGGTTATTTTGAAACGACAAGTAGTTTGTTTACAAAATAAAAAACGACACGCAGTTTATCCTCTCGAGATATTTAAACAAGAAGAGAGCGAGTCTTGAGGAAGAAGTTTCGCAACTTACCTTCCCTCGATCTCCGCGAGATTCTCGCCCACGTGCAGCAACTGTTGCGGGAAGTGGCTGCTCCGTCTTCTCTTTAAATACTGCCTCTCCTCCTCATTCATTACTCACTTTTTCTTTCACATCGAAACCAGCAAATATTCCCTTAGCGTAAGTATTTAGAGAGTGTTTCGTAGAGTATAGTTCGATAGGGCATTCACGAGTGAAGCGTGAATCGTCGCCATGGTTTTATCCTGGGACTCTATATTCGTACAGTCCCGTCTCACTACGGAGCGAATATAAAGAGTTAAGGAAAGAGATATCATATCTCGACTCCATGAACGTTTTCTTATCGGGTTTCATTTCGTCTATTCAATCGTTTCTTTCCTTAACATCTCGCTTTTATTATATCGTTTATTTGATTCGGTTTTCCGGCTTCTACAATCTTAACTCTTTATCGCTTTCTGTCTAAAGCTTTAATCGGATTGAAAAACGATTTATGAAACGGGTTTTAAGGTTTTGTTAACGGTTTCAAAAACGTGTTTGCGATCTGCTCTCTAGCACTTCCGCGAAACGTTTAAGATACTTTGTTATTCAAAACGTTCTGTATTCGAATCGTTTCCACGAACGCTTCTTTAAGCGAGTTTGTGAAACGATCTAAAAGTCTACACAAACGGTTTCTGCGAACGCTTTAAGCGAGTTTGCAAAACGTTTTCTCAGACTTAAATCGATATGATTTGGTTCAAACACCAAAAATGAAAATCGATTTACATTATTATTTTTATTATTATATTAATAATAATTTGTTATTGTTGAATGGAGTACTAATCCGTTTTCATGTTTTCTCAACAGAAAAATGACGGATGCAAACAACACCCTGATTGACACTACCATCGCGCAAACTCCAATCAACGTTGCTGCAACTGATGTATCTGGTGTGACTACCGCTGGAAACATCCCTGCTTCCTCAACCGCTGCAGCAACAACAACCATTACCCTTCCTGCGGGAAACAGTGCTGATGAAACCACGCGCCGTAGCTTGTTCGGTGCTGGTCTTTATCAAACGAGTACAGGTCTAGGAACCTCAAGTGGTCCGGTTGCAGTACCAACTCCTCCGTCTGTGCCCAGCCTGTTCACTCAAGGACTGATGCCAGACCAGTTTGATGGCAAAAACTTCAAAACGTGGCAGAAGAAGATGATGTTCTTCCTAACAACGATGAAGCTGGACAAGTTCATCCAGGAGGACAAGCCCCTTGTCCCTTACGGGATTGATGATGTGCACACTCTCGCAAGTGTTGACATTTGGGTGCATTCTGACTTCGTCTGCAAAGGCTACATTTTGGGTCGCCTCATTGACCCATTGTACCATGTCTACTGTGACATTCCAACGGCGAAGGAGCTATGGAGATCACTTGACAAGAAGTACAGAGGTGAGGACGCTGGCTGCCAGAAGTATGTGGTTGCAAAATTTCATGACTTCAAAATGGTGGATTCAAAACCCATCATGGATCAGGTGGAAGCGTTCCAGCTCATTTGCCATGAAATCAAAGCTGAAGGGATGTCCATCTGCGAGACATTCACAACTCTCAGCTTCATTGAAAAGCTTCCTCCAAGCTATGCGGATTTCAAGAACTACCTGAAGCACAAGAAGAAGAAGATGGGCCTTGAGGAGCTTATCATGAGGTTTCAGATGGAATCCAGGAACCGAATTGCTGACAAGATCAATGCTAAGGAGCATAGTGTCAACATGGCTGAGCACAAAGGCAAAGGAAAGGCACACGCCCATTCTCCAGCAAAGCCTTCGAAAACTGCTGCAGCACTGAAGGCTACTGGAAAAAACTTCAAGAACAAAGGCATTGAAATCAATGCGAATGTGGAGAGATTCAAGGGGAAGTGTCACTACTGCAACAAAGTGGGACACAAGACTGCTGAGTGTCGCAAGAAGATCAAAGATGAGAAGGCTCAGGCAAATCTCACTGAGGAGGATCTTGTTGCTGTGGTGACTGAAGCCAACATGGTTGAAAGCAACAACCCCAGGGAATGGTGGTATGACACTGGTGCAACCACCCACATTTGCACTGATAGGGCGATGTTCAGCACCTATCAGAAAAGCAAGACTCAGGAGAAGCTCAGGATGGGAAACACTGCAGTCTCCAAGATTGAAGGACGCGGCAATGTGATTTTGAAGATGACATCTGGACGTGAGGTCACTCTGACAAATGTGAAGCATGTGCCTGACATGAGGAAAAACCTGGTCTCGGGAACCTTGCTCAGCAAGAATGGATTCGCCACAAGCTTTGAGGCGGATAAGCTCGTGATTAGGAAGAATGGGATGTATTTGGGAAAGGGGTATGTTAAGGATGGACTGGTCAAGTTGAATGTAATGACCGTCCCTCCGAAAGTTGTAGCTCCAAAAGTTTCAATGAATAAGAAAGAGCCAGTTGCTTATTTGGTTGAGTCTTTTAATATATGGCATGAAAGATTAGGCCATGTAAATAATAAATCTATACAAAGATTAATGAATTTAAATTTAATTCCCAAATTTAAAACAAGTAAACAAAAATGTGAAGTTTGCGTACAGGCTAAGCTCACAAAAACGCCCTCACCTCGTGTTGAAAGAACTAATAAACCTCTAGATTTAATTCACACTGATTTATGTGATTTGAAATACATGCCAACTAGAGGTGGGAAAAAGTACTTTGTGACCTTCATAGATGACTGCACAAAATATTGTTATGTTTATCTTTTACATAGCAAAGATGAAACCTTAGATAAATTCAAAGAATTTAAACTCGAGGTCGAAAATCAGCTTAAAACAACTATTAAAGTAGTTAGAAGCGACAGAGGAGGCGAGTATGATGGTCCATTCAATTCATTTTGTAAGGAACATGGAATAATACATCAAACTACAGCCCCTTATTCACCAGAATCTAATGGAGTTGCTGAACGAAAAAATCGAACTCTTAAAGAGATGATGAATGCAATGTTGCAGGAATCTGGGTCACCCCAGAACATGTGGGGGGAAGCGTTGCTTACCACTAATTATATCCTCAACAAGATTCCACACAAAATAACTGGCAAAACTCCATATGAACTATGGAAAGGTAATTTACCTTCGTATAAATACCTCAAAGTGTGGGGGTGCTTGGCAAAAGTTGCGGTACCGCCACCAAAAAGGTCACTATTGGACCTAAAACAGTGGATTGCATTTTCATCGGATATGCACATAATAGTACTGCGTATCGGTTTCTGGTACATGAATCTGAAATATCAGACATCCATAAAAATTCAGTCATGGAGTCTAGAAATGCATCTTTTTCGAAAATATTTTTCCATACAGGGAAAAACATGGTTCAAAACGAACTCGAGAAGAAAGAGACAACGACAAGGACTCAGAAATTGAGACAAACGTTGAAGTTCTATAAATGATATCTCAGAAAATGAAGAAAAAGATGAACCTCGGAGAAGCAAAAGAGCTCGAAAGGAGAAATCTTTTGGTGATGATTTCCTAATGGCATTTCTAGTAGAAAATGTTCCAAAAACTTTGGCAGAAGCTATGGCTTCACCCGAAGCTCCGTTTTGGAATGAAGCTGTCAAAAGTGAATTCGATTCTATCATGCAAAATTACACATGGTACGTAACGGATTTACCACCTGGCTGCAAAGCATTAGGTAATAGATGGATAATGACACGAAAACCTGGTGGAAAATATAAAGCTAGGCTTGTAGTTCAAGGGTTCCGACAAAGGGAAGGCTTTGACTATTTTGATACATATTCTCCAGTAACCAGAATAACATCTATAAGGTCGATGATAGCTATCGCAGCCTTAAGAGACTTAGAAATCCATCAAATGGATGTAAAAACAGCTTTTCTAAATGGTGATTTAGAAGAAGAAATTTACATGAAACAACCTGAGGGCCATGTCATTCCTGGACAGGAAGACAAAGTATGCCGACTTGTAAAGTCACTTTATGGGCTTAAACAAGCTCCTAAACAATGGCACGAAAAATTTGACAACACAATGATGTCAAATGGTTTCAAAATTAATGAATGTGATAAATGCATATACTACAAAATTACCAAAAATGCGTATGTTTTGTTATGTCTATATGTAGATGATATGCTCATTATTGGAAGCAATAAAGACATTATCAATCAAACAAAAAACATGCTCAAAGGAAAATTTGAGATGAAAGATTTGGGATTAGCAGATGTTATTCTCGGGGTTAAAATCATAAGAAATTCAAAAGGAATTACTTTAACTCAATCTCATTATGCTGAAACAATATTAGAGAGATTTAAAAACTACTCTAATAGTACTGCAAAAACTCCGTTAGATCCCCAAATGCACTTGACAAAGAATTCAGGTGAAGCGGTTTCACAAAACGAGTATGCACGTGTGATCGGAAGTCTCATGTACTTGACCAATTGTACAAGACCAGATCTAGCGCATGCAGTAAACGTACTTAGTCGATATACAAGTAATCCAGGCCATACACACTGGAAAGCTATAACGAGAGTACTCAATTACTTGCGCTACACCAAAGATTTTGGGCTTCACTATGGTAAAGAACCAGCAGTTTTAGAAGGATACAGTGACGCTAACTGGATATCAGATTCTAAAAACTCAAAATCCACAAGTGGATATGTTTTTACACTAGGAGGAGCGGCAATATCTTGGAAATCTACCAAACAAACAGTGCTAGCTAGGTCAACTATGGAATCTGAGTTCATAGCATTAGACAAAGCAGCAGAAGAAGCTGAATGGCTTAGAAATTTTTTGGAAGATGTTCCTATGTGGGAGAAACCTGTACCAGCTATAAGAATACATTGCGATAGTCAATCAGCTATAGCTCGGGCTCAGAATAATCTCTACAATGGTAAATCTCGTCACATTAGAAGACGACATAAAACCATTAGACAACTTATCTCAACTGGTGTAATCACAATAGACTACATCAAATCGGCTGACAACCTAGCGGATCCATTTACTAAAGGTTTGCCACGAGATGTTGTTGCTAAATCATCAAAAGGAATGGGTTTAAAGCCTATAACTAATGAGGATGCTTGACTGCAACCCTACCTATCATGACTGGAGATCCCAAGACGTAGGTTCAAAGGGAAAACAAAATCAAGCAGAATCTAACCAAAGCACTTTGAGACAAAGTAGTCTCATCCCAGCTCCTAAAGATGATAAGTGCTAACGAATGAGAGAAGGATAAGCATATGCTTTTAATGATTCCATAGCTTCTAAAGCGAAGTATTACTCAATACTTTTCATGGTCAATCACCTAATGAGTGTGAAATGGGGCCGTTTCTAGGAGAATGAATGCAAGGCTATATTCTCTAAGTTCACTCATGAAAACCAGGAATAGTTCAGGGCCACAATGAACACAATAGAGAACTAAGTTCTACGAGAAAATGAAGCTGCGTTGTGCCTGTTGTCTCGGTCTACATAAAACACCGGTTGGTTCAAGACATCATGTTCACCTTCTGGTAAAGTAAACCCGACAGATATTAACTATGAGTGGTTCAAGGCTTAAAAATGCCACCTACTCAAACACAGTGAATTTTCGCAAACACTCTCGATAAGTCAGTCTGTCTAGCTTTAGTTTAAGTCTAGTCAGTAAAGTTTATTTGTTTTTTTTTAGAGTCTATCGAGTCTGCATCTAGTCTGCATATGTTTAGAGTCATTTCTATTCATGTGGGGGATTGTTGGACAATTATTTTAACCAATGGCTCAATAATAATTGACAAATGTGAATACAAAATGGGCCAGCGAATGTAACCGAGCAAAAGCCTTAGTGACTTTATTGAAGAGATGTGTAAACATCCCACATCGGTTACATGAGGCAAAGTCGAGTAGTATATATATGTTCATGAGTTAGGAGTGTGTAAACAGCTCAGAGAGAGAGGATAGCCCCCACGCGCGCGCCGCCGCCGCCGTCCGGTCCGGGCCGGGCGCGGCGTCGGGCGTCGGGCGTGGGTCGTGGGTCGTGGGTCGTGGGTCGTGGGTCGTGGGTCGTGGGTCGTGGGTCGTGGGTCGTGGGTCGTGGGTCGTGGGTCGTGGGTCTTGGGTCTTGGGTCTTGGGTCTTGGTGGAGGGCCTCCGGCCCGATAAGAATATTTTTTTTGGACCAAATTAAACCCAACGTTTTGACCCATTTAATTCTCAAAAAACAACATGCATTTTATTTTGAAACGACAAGTAGTTTGTTTACAAAATAAAAACGACACGCAGTTTATCCTCTCGAGATATTTAAACAAGAAGAGAGCGAGTCTTGAGGAAGAAGTTTCGCAACTCACCTTCCCTCGATCTCCGCGAGATTCTCGCCCACGTGCAGCAACTGTTGCGGGAAGTGGCTGCTCCGTCTTCTCTTTAAATACTGCCTCTCCTCCTCATTCATTACTCACTTTTTCTTTCACATCGAAACCAGCAAATATTCCCTTAGCGTAAGTATTTAGAGAGTGTTTCGTAGAGTATAGTTCGATAGGGCATTCACGAGTGAAGCGTGAATCGTCGCCATGGTTTTATCCTGGGACTCTATATTCGTACAGTCCCGTCTCACTACGGAGCGAATATAAAGAGTTAAGGAAAGAGATATCATATCTCGACTCCATGAACGTTTTCTTATCGGGTTTCATTTCGTCTATTCAATCGTTTCTTTCCTTAACATCTCGCTTTTATTATATCGTTTATTTGATTCGGTTTTCCGGCTTCTACACATTTCGCTAAACAGAAGCAAAAAAAAACACTAACGATGCAACACTTCGACACTCAAGGAATTTCTCATACTAAACAGCAAGATAAGAGAAGTGGCACATGCAGTACAAACTTTAAACAAGCTTTAAGCACCCAACTATGAAAAAGTTTCAAATAAGACTACAAAACACAGACTCCAAATCAGTTCAGAAAGTTGTTCTGATCAATTCTTTTACATGAGCGACTATATATTCTACCAACAACCAACAACATTACAAAATCCAAATGATATAACTGGAAAAGAACTGACATATCCATCATAATCACCAAAGAAATGATTTAGCAGTATGAGGATCACCATAACTAAGTGTGAACAAATGAACCATAAGAAGATAGCAACTACCTTAAGGTAAATACGTCTCAGTGTCACTTAACAACTGAACTATGCTTTGAGGTATTCGCTTTTTTCACGTCTCTACAAACTAAAACTACAAAAGCATGGTAAAACTCAAATTGACAATACCTCTTGGAATGTGAAACTCTCATGCAGGAGAAGCCCCAACACGAAACACGCCAACACAACGTACTGATGACGAAACGTATCCAGATCCTTATCGTACGACTTTCGCACGAGTGGATGCCTACGCATACACCAAACGATAGCCAGCGAGCTAGCAACGAAGACGACCTTCATCACGCTGTTGTAGAGAGA
Source organism: Raphanus sativus (assembly GCF_000801105.2). Lineage (NCBI taxonomy): Eukaryota > Viridiplantae > Streptophyta > Magnoliopsida > Brassicales > Brassicaceae > Raphanus > Raphanus sativus. Next base: position 12,676,056 of record NC_079511.1, read on the forward strand.
CACGTAATCGGTGAACAGATCCAGGTACCGAGTCAAGAACACAAGCGCATACAGCTCCTGCGTCTTGAGAGAGATTCCTAGCACCAATCAAATCCGTTAAAATCATCATTTCGCATTCTTCCATCAAAACCTAATCTATTTCGCAGACTCGGATTCACATGGAAATCGATCGTGAAAGGTCAAAGCAATGCGAGATTGTTTTCGAGAGCTCGTCTTCAGTGCATACACAGGGAAGAGAACTCACCAGCGCAGGATTTCGTGGCGTAGATTTTGAGGAGAAGGATTAAGATACTCATCAAGTGAGTCATATCGCCGGCGAATCTAAAGATATTCATCGTTGACCAGAAGACGGAGGAGACTCGACGACGATAACTGTTTTTTTTTTTTCCGGGAATCCAGAAACCGAGAGAAACGGAGAGCGAGAAAGAAAGAGAGTGCACGTTCCCGATGACGTGGCAATCACTAACATCTGCGCTCTCAATTATACTAAATTCGAAAGTGGAAAGGTTATGTTATCTGCTACGTCGCACCTTGTTGAAAGTAGAATGCGCTAGGTTTCTGTGGGTCTACATTCCATCAAATTTAGGCCATGTGTCAATCGAGCAGTGATGTGGCAGCTATGTACGCGGCTGGTATGGTGGTGGCGTTAACATAGTATTTTTTAGTTGCTCGTGCTCCTCGTGTTCTATATAATTTTAAAAGCAGTTAAGACTGTCTAGGTAAGTTAAATGGACCAGCTACTAGCTGCTTATTAATGGATACGGGCCTTCAGTTATTTTTATCAAATGTGGGCTTTAACTATCTTCGGTAATGTTTTTTTTTCTTTTCTGACATCTCTCTTTGGTAATGTTACTATTGACTACTGAGTAATGATTATTGGTTTTAAGCTAACACATTTTTTTTTACGTTTTACACCAGATGAACACCCTACCTACGCTTGAATTCATATATCAAAATGAGTTTTCATTAGATTTTTGGTTTTAATTTTGAAAGGTGGTTGAAACCCTATTAAGTAATGGTTGATTAAAAATTTTACGCAATGAATTATATTTAATCTTTATTTTCAAAAAAAAATAATTAAGAATTATGTAAATAAATGAAGAAAATAATTACGTGGAATTTTTATGATACAAGTGCAATTGTCAGTCGTAGCATTCAGACATAAATATTTATAAAATACATAAAACTATATATTGTATAATCATCAAAAACAGCGCAAAAAAGTTATTTTTATGATATAATTTGTTATTGATATATGCGTGTGTCTAGATGTGTTTTTTTATGGGAAAAATTGCTTGAAGGTAAAGGTGGGAGTTTGAGTATTCATTCAAATTCGATTCGGATCTATTAGAATTTTAGATATTCGGAATCAAAAATTAAAATTTTATTTGAATATTTATAAATGTCAGTTTCGCTTGGATCTACCGGATTCAGTTCGGATTAATATATCTATTTAAATTATGTAAACAAGTTTAAAATACAAATCCTTACATTCTTCAAAATCAAAAAATAAAATAATTTACAATGTATATTGGAATGATGTTTGACTAAATACCTAAAATTAACATGAAAATTGGTCCAGTTTAGTTATAGCATATTTCCATTGTTTTGAGTAATTTTATTATTTTGGATATTCAATTTCAGCTATTTTAGATATTTTCAAGTATTTAGAATAATTTAAATTATTTGAGTATTTTAGATATTTTGAAATTAAATCTAAAATAATTAATATATTTAAATATATAATTGTGATTTAGATATTTGAAAATATCTATCTAATAGCGTTTGGTTCCGATTCCTCATGACACATGATGATGTCAAACGTCATGACTCATGAATACACGTAAAACCAACAATGTGTTGCTTTTTTTTCTTGATCGTGAGTCAAATAAACTAAAACAACAAGGCATGACTAATGCTTCTCCGTGGATACCGTGGTCGGTCAGATTTTTTCCTTTATATTATGATGATGTTATTTTCAAAATCAACTGTATCGTACAATAACGTTTAATCTAGAAGAAACAGTGCATCTTAAAAATGATGATAATATAAATGATTTTTTTAATTGTTTTATTTTTTGATTTTATTCGAATCCAAGTAATTCAGTCGGTTTATTATTATGACACAGATTATTTACCATCCAATATTTAAAATGTTAAGGGTTTTCACTACAAAAAAAAGACTGTAATACATCACTTAAATTGAATCAGAAAAATAAATGATACTAATTTGAATTATTTATTAGCAAATGATTCAAAATATGGTGTTTAACATCAATTATAGCAAACGATGATGTTATTAATTTATTTGACTTCACTTCCATGGAATTGATGCAAATCTATATTAGTTTACATCACTTTTAAAAAATTGATAGAAAATATAACTTTTACATCAATTAAATGATCGATACATTTACTAATTTGGGTTAACATCACTTATAGAAATGACACAATAGTAACATCATTTCAAAGAACGTTGCAAATTTGACATCAATGATAAAATGATACTAACAATTTAATTAAATTATGAATATGTGTATATAATTCATTTGTGTCGCTTGAATATATTTGATGTTGCAAATCTTATTTCATACAAATTAAAAATTCAATAATATCATTCGAATTTATAAATAATTTATTAACAAAATTTGTATTGTTGATAATATCATTTGAATTATTTAATAAGTAAGTTAGTTAAATTGACATTTTTAATATTAAAATGGTAACTATATACTGACATAATAAAGAATATTAAACCTATATTATAAAAATATTTTAATGTTCATTTTAATATATAATTAATTAAACAAAATAAATTATAGTAGTCTATTTTATAGTCACTTCGTTATTTTGTTTTGTAAACAAAATTGTACACCATTTAAAATATACATGTTTGTTACAAAAAAAAATAGTCATATCTTCTCCTATTTTATCTCACCCACTAGATCACGATCCTTTTTAACTGAATAAAAACAACGATATAATCCTTTACTTCTGATCTTTTTTTACAGTTTTTTATCTTCCTCACAAAAGTCTTTAACAAATGTTTCCAACGCAGTTTGATATGGTTTCTTCTATTGGAGCATAGTTTGTAGCCGATGTTGAATCGATCTGAATATCATCCTCTTGAAACTTCTGTGAAGACAAATGTTGTATACGTCAGTATGTCATTGGTTAAGGTTAGTCAACAGTAAGAATCTCGTGCAATCTTTTCTTTTGATTTGATTTTGTATGCAACACCTGTCTTTTCTTTATATGAATCATGATGATGGTATAATTGTTTTTGCAGAAGCAATTAATAGTCTTAAAACACCAACACCAAAGGCAGTAGTAGATGCAGAGAAAGAGAAGAAAAGCAATTAATAGTCTTAGAACACCAACACCAAAGGCAGTAATAGATGCAGAGAAAGAGAAGGAAAATCTTGACTAAGGAACTCTAATGGCGAATGTTTACTGTTATGCAATTTTGAATTCATCTTTTTTTTTCTTTTCTTGTTTTATAGGTTTTTCATCTTTTAATTGTAACATCACGAGAACTATTTCAAATAAATATTAATAATTTCTTTTTAATGATACAAATTTATTTACTAATCTAAATTTATTTAGTGATATAAATTCAACAACAATAAGAATAATTTAATTAATAAACTGTAAATGATAAAAAAAATTAGTGAAATCACGTCAGAAATTGATTCTAATTTAATTCAGTTATTAAAATATAAATAATTAAAATCAATTATTTTAACTGATTTTAATATTAACATCGTTTTCAAATTGATATAAATATTAGTATCAGTTTTTGTAATTGATATATATTAACATCACTTATATTAGTTGATGCAAATATTTTTTTTTTCACATCAGTTATTAGTAAAATGATGTGAATTATTTGCATCACCACTTTCAGAGTCATTTATATAAGTGATACAAATTTATTTTACATCATTTATAACTAATGCAAAAATTAAAAATAAATGATGCTAAATAACTATTTTTTTGTAGTGTTTGTGTATTGAAAAATTATCGCAACTTCCATATGAACCTCAGAACCTCTCATATTGGTTCTGGAAAAGGAAAACTTAATATATATCGTCTATGATACCACCGATACCAAATTAGGCTGACTCGCTACTGAAATTAATATCACATAATACCAAAACCATATACATAATACATCTAATGTTCGTGTAATGCAAATTCCCCTACTAATTATGTAACTAGATCATGATCCGCGCTTCGGAAGCGCAGAATATTTTATGATTCAAAATTTTGTTAACAATGTTACAAATATTTAATATGTAAGAATTTTGTCTATTTAAAAAACTACGTTTGAATCAACATTTTTAAATCTAATTTAGATCGTCGAGCCAGTAAACCCGGTAATCCGATATATAATCATGTTTGAATTGGTTAAAAAATAATGGGTTAATAAGTTTGATTTGAATCCACTTTGAATATATCATATAATACGACTATTATATAAAATTAATTGGTTAAGGAGTAATGTATTGCATGGTGATCATCGCATGGACTTATTAGATGGTGATTATGAAATCTCAAATTTAACATTACTGCATGTTGGTTATGAAATCAATTGGGAAAGAAAATATTTTTTTTGAATAGAAAGAAAATGGGCCAACTGATAAAATGAATGTATATAAGGTATTAAGTTAGCATAGAATAATGAAATAATTTACTAACATTAATTGTTAGTTAATAGGATCAGAAAATATATCATATTTAATAGTAGGTCCAATTTAAAAATTCACCTAAAAAATCATAATGTTTCTGTTTTAATAAGATAGACTAGATGATAACCCGCACTTTGCGCGGGGTGAATTTTTTTTAAAATATGTTGTATCTAAATAAATAATACATTTTTTTGTTATCAATATTTTTTTTACATTTGATTAGGGATGATATGTGGGTAGATATCATTTGGTTTGGTTAGGTTCGGTTTGGATCTTTGCAAATTTGGTTCGAATCTTTATATGTTCGGTTTGGTCTTAGATTCAGATAACCCATTTAATTTTTTAAAAACTTAAAGTTCATATATACTTTAAATTTCTCAAAACATAAAAATAAAAATAATATGTTACATATAAATTTGAATAATGTATATCAAAATACTTAAATTTAACATAAAAATTGGTTTAACTTAAATATTTGGATAGAAAATGAATAGATATTTTCAGTATTTTGGTATTTTGAGTAATGTTTAGTTATTTTAAATATATAATTTTTACTATTTTTATATATTTCTAAATATTTTGGACAATTTAAAACATCTTAAGTATTTTGTATATTTCTTTTAGATATTAATTTTTTAAAATAATATATTTAAGTATATAAATTTGGTTTGAATATACTCGGATACCCAAAATATTTTGGTCCGAATCGGGTTCATGTTCTGGTTTTTAGATACCAAAAATTTAAACATGTTCAGATATCTAACCAAATTGATTAAAGTTCTATACTATTTTCTAGATTGGATTTGGTTCGGTTATTTGGATTCGGATTTTTTTCCCAACCATATATTTTTTATTGTAACTAAATTTTAAATGAAAGTGACGATGGTTCATACTGATTTTGGGTATGCAACAATTTTTAAACTAAAACACTTTCTTTTATGTATGTGATTTATTTAGTTAATCATTAAAAAATATTCAAGACTCATTAAAAACGATAGGCTGAACTGAAAAAAGTTACCATTGATCACAAAATTTTCAATGTGAGGCTTGTACTATTTTTAGTAATTTATAATCATTTTAAAAAATTCGAAATACAACATATAAAAAAAAATATAATTTTTTTTTATTATATACTTAATGTGATTGTTTAATTTATTTTAACAAATAAAATTAAACGAAAAGTATAGAGGATAAAAAATTATTATCAAATCTTTATTATTCATAATCATTAATGGTGATATATATGTCAATCATATTAGAAAGTTCCGTAGCTTTTATTTAAGGAAACAATAGAGAATTTTTTTTGTATATTAATAATTTATTTAATAGTTATTTAATAAAAACTATAATATATGTGTAGATGGACCAACTTATTTCTCTAACAATCCTCAGAATAATTCTCATGATGACATGTGGCTACTAAACAATGTTGCAATGTTCCAGGATTAATATATAGGGGATACTATCTGCAATTAAATATAAACACATCAGTACATCACGTGACCTGGTAATCAACAAAATCGCCGCTTTTGCAATTCCATGCTGTGATAACTATTAACTAATTCAGACATGAGGTTTCAACTTTCAAAGTCGCTATGGATACAGTTTTTTTGTAACAGTGTTTTTCAATGCAATATGTTTCTGTACTTGCGTTCAAATATTTTTACATCAAACATTATTTAAACAAAATAATTTCGTATAAAAAATATATTTTTTTTGGTATGTGTAAACGCAAAAAAGAAACAAAAGACTCATGGTTTTTAAGTTTGAATTCATTTATTGCACTTTACCAAGGCAGCTTGACTAAAGACGTAGAACTTCTGTTTCCATTTTGATACGTTGCAACTGTATTATTCTGCGTCAACGCTTCATTATTACATTTTCTTACATAGGGTTTTCTTACGTAGGAAAGAGAATACTTTTAGGAGTGGTCTACTACACAGTCAATTCAAACAGTTAGATTCGTCAAAATAGTGCTTTGAGAGCCGAATCTTATAATCACTCTTATCATATTGTCCGATAAGGGAACCATCTTCTTTTTTTTTTCTGCTAAAAGAAAGTGGTTTCATTTTTTTACCAAATACTAAACATTATTTATACAAATAATCTCTGATCAACGTGTGTTCTTATAATGGACTAGGGTCAGTCCGACCTACAGGCGGGATATACTTTATTTGTGATTTATATGATTATTTTTTGTATAATTTACATTTACCTCATAAATACATCACTTATAACTTTTTTCAAGGCTGACAAAATGTTTGTAAGCTGACAAAAAATAAAAATAAAATATAAATATATATTAAATTATGATAAAAATGATACAAAAGTAAAATATAAATATACCTTAAATTACGGTAAAAATGATACACAATAAAATATAAATTATCTTAAATTGTGATAAAATTTTAAAAACAAACTTAGCATATTCTTGATTTAAAATAAAATGATTACAATAATGAGAATATTATTTTATTTATATAGATATCCTAGCATGTAAAATAATTCAGTTTCACAAAATAATTATAATGTACTATAATATAGTCAAATGTGTATTGTGCAAAAAAAAATGTGTCTGGATTTAAACATTTGTCAAAAGATACCAAAAGAATTATTTACATGTCTCGATGTTAAGTTTCTTAATTGTTATTTATTCCATTAAAACAAAACTATATGTCAAAGAAATTGAAATATTTATATCCTTGATTGAATAACAACCCCTTATATTTTGTCCTTCATAGATTTGAATTATGCTGATTTTCTTAAAATTTATATGTTGTCATGTACTCCATAGTTTTTTGTTTGTTGGATTTTTTTAAAAAGAAACGAATTAACTTTGCAAATATGTATTGACTTGAAGTTTTATTTCGAAATTGAACGTATGCGACATATTGTTGCTGAATTGGGTCGTGTTATCAAAACAATTTCTGTGATAAGATTAGCACATGACTTTTTAATTATATCACTAAAAAATTGACACATAAAAGTAAAAAAAAAACAATTTTTATGGTTGCAGCAAGTTCATATATGAAACCCATTATATGAAGTTGCTTACAAATTCACCTAGGAAAAGAAAATGATACACACTAAAAGCAAATTAGAAACTCTTTGTTTGGAGTTGCTTTAGTGGAAATCTCCAACTGGAATAGCTTCTTCCTATTCGTTGTTGACGTTCATGTTTTCTCCATCCCATAGTTTTCAGTAAACTTTGCTAATTGCTACCATACCATCAACCTAACAGAAACAAACTGATCTATGATTGCTACCTGCCGGTCACAGTAAATTAATAATTCAGAGCTATGCTCTGGCCAAGAACACTGCTAATAGTTCTGATGACATCAATATTCTAGAACTGCAACATGATGTAATATAACCCCCTTTCTAAAAACAAACATGGGAAATATATATATGCAAAACTCTCACAATGATTTAATGGCTGAAATCTTTAACGGACTCTTTGCTTTTATTGAGATAATTTCAGCGAAGATAACTTTTGGCGGTGGAGGCAACCAAATCCTCATCCCCCACCATTTCGATCACTTTAACATCTTCATCTTTCTTAACAACCTATATATATATATAAGCAGCTCTTTCAAGTTTTAAAAATATAAAATAAAGATGTGATTTTGCTTAGATATAAGAAGATTCAAGTACCAAGTTTCAGAGCCCAGATTACGAAGTGTGAAAAACATAATTGAAGTGTTTCTTCAATTACAATGGACCAAAACCAAGGATGAATATGAGCAAAGCTAAGAACAACCCATAAATCAAATCAAAGAACAATGACGCATTAGTATATTGTGAATGATACGAAGAGAGGATGAGGAAAAGATGAGAAGTACTCACATATTTATATAGATCCTTGCTGCAGATCTAAATGACACATTGAATGAGATTAAACACAAAATCACAGGTCGAACCGTTTCAGATGGCGAGAAGAAGCCCAGACGTCCCGGCATCGCCGTCGCACGAAGAGTATTCTTTGATCGAATAGAATTAAAGTTGGAGAGCAGACTCCATTTACCCGGGCCGTACACATCGTTAGCCCAACACACATTAATGATCAAAGCTCATCTAGAACCAAGCTAAATGAAACGCTGAGTTGCACTTTTTTGGGACACGTGTCAATGCAAGGATACTCGAATTTCTTAGGTGGATGCTGATGTGTCAGCAGGAGAGATCCAACCTTCTTTTATATATATAGATGTGTCATGTGTGGTTTGAGCCTTCAAATTGTAGTAGTGTGATCTTTTATTTGGAAATAGATCCGACCAGAAAGTGTTGGCAAGAAACTTATTCAAGAGGCACTGCATAAGATGAAAGTATATTTGGTTAAGAAAAGAAGTTTATGATGTGCTTGATATCAAAGAGGTCACATGAGGACAAGAAGGATCAGAAAATGCTGAAAGAGCTCTTGTCTCACATATTTATAAATTTCATGTATCACACTCGGGGCCAGTAAAGGATATAGCATATGATCATGCAGGTCAAATGACCCATGTTATTTTTCGGAAAAAAAAAATTGCATGTATTTCCAATAGAAATGGACGATGAGTTTTGCTTACTGGCCCTTGTAAAACTCTTGTATCATCAACTTGACCCTTGTTAAAAACATTTCTCCCTCTGCCACTGCCCGGGGCCAGTCCAACGTAACCGACTTTTCTCCACCATAATGATTCAAAAGTTTCCGGTTTGCTGGTGTACCATTGTTCGTAGAAACCCAATACCAACTACAAGCACTAGTAGCAAAATGTACGAAGGGTTAACCAAACCTGATATCGGTATTCATCGTAGAATCAATTGAGATTAGGCTCATAAATATTAAACTGTTTGAATTTAATTATATTAAATATTTACTACAAAATTTGGCGATGTATGACTTTTCAAAAGATTTTTTTGTCAATGTTTTGTTTTATACTTGTATAATTGTTGGCCAGCCTAATTTTATTCCCGAACTTAGCAAAAGTAAAGCAGGGAATCAAACCAATTAAATGGCTGATGCCATTGACTAGATTCTACATAGGGCGACCTTGACACCTTCTGTATACATATATAAATATTTTGTTTTAGTTACCATTACGAAAATCAGCGATTCTATATAAATACGGTCATAAATTTAATAGAGATTATGTCAAGAATTAAATGCTTCTGTGTTTTATTATATGTCGTGTTCTTGGTACATTGCCGACCTAAATAAGTGGTTCACCGGATGGTCAAACAAACCTAAAGAAGGGGTAATGATTCAGTTATATACCACACGATAACATATAATATAGTATTGATATTTGCCAGTATCGATATATTGTCATACTCCCTCCGTTTCATATTACATGTCGTTCTAACCTTATTCACACAAATTAAGAAAACATTTAATTTTACATATTTCCAAATTAAAAACACTATTACCAATACACCTAACCATTTATCAACCAATAGAAAAATGGAAAAGAGAATATTGTCAATAAATTTTACATTGAAAACCGAAAACGACACTTATTTTGAAACAAAAAATTTCCTCTAGAACGACATATAATTTGAAACGGAGGGAGTATAACAATCGAATCTTACGACATTAAAAACATAAGAAAATACATTGATAAACGAGACTCATAAATATTTTTGCAGAATACATTAATTACTAGGTGATATCCGCGCCTTGCGCGGAGAGAATGAATTAAATAAAAATTAGAATTTTTAATCTATAGATATTAGAATGGTAAAAGTTTTAGGCACAAATATTACATATTATATAATGAAAAATTGAAGGTCATTGTGCATGTTATAGAAAGTAAGCTTCGATTTTTTTTGGTTAGGTGTAATTGAAATAAATTTTATGAAAGTTTGTCTTCCTACAAGAGTAGTTTACAATTTGTGCAATTGTTTAGATTTTTTTTAATTTTTTAAAAAACTTGTCTAGTAATGTTTCGCAAGTAAATCCCCAAAATTTGTGTGTGGTTCTTAATTATTAATGATAATTTAAATAGATTTATAGTAAATTAAAAATATTAACCGAAACCAAAAAGCTGATTGTGTATATCAATTTTCTATTTTTTCGATATTGTATAAATTACGGTTAAATTTAAATTTTCTTAATATCTATCTTTCCTTAGAATAATGTTATTTAAATTTGCATATAAAACTTAAATTTAATATTGAATCGAATTTGGTTAAATTACGATCATAACCTATCTTTGATTCATATGTAAATTGATGAACAATAACATTATTAATCTATTAACATTTATTGAGATTTCTTAATCTCAAGGTCTTGTGGCTTAAGTTAAGGGATTGCAATTTATTATAAATTTTGATTTTGAATTTTATGTACTTCGTAATATCAATTCATAATATTAAAAATATTAATGACATAATTGACATTGTGATTCGCCTAAGCACATAAAATTGAATTAATATATGCGCAATTAATGACATGATTATGATTTATACCTATGATGGTCATTATCATAATGACATGATCATGAATTGTAATGTATTATAGGAAACGGTAAATGTCTTTATTTCGGTCAAACATATTGAATTGCATACCAAATTTAGTCAGAAATTGATTGAGATAGAGTAAAAAACACTTAGAACATGTACTATATAGATCACTAACTTTTTATAATAACATATAGATTTATATACACATTTGTACTTTAGCTGGTTCTAGAATTATTTTTTTTATTTTAAATCTAAACTGAAATAAATAAATTTAAAAATTATCGACCAAGTCAATTATTATTTTCAATATAGTTTAGAATATTTGGAAACTGATATTAATTGGTTTTAGATTTATTTTTTATTTACTTAGTAAACATTAACTCAATAACATATTAATAACTGACATGGTTAATTCCACCTCAATTTGAAAGAAAATGAATAGTCTATGCCAAAACTTTAATCCTAATAATCCATAACTTCTATTTTAAATTTTAAATTTTCCAAAAGTATTATAACTAAAAATAAACAAATAGGAAACAATATTGACTATGATATTTGAACATATTAAAGAATCTAATAATTTATACGGTCAAAATTATTTGCATGTTAGTATTAATGTTGATTGCTTAGTTAAAAATATTGGGCTTAAATTAAAAGATTGCAAGGACTAAATTTAATATTGTCCAATTAGTTAAGAAACTATACCAATTATATCTGCTTATTCGATTTATAAATATATTTTCAAATCATCAATTAAATTATATATGTATAGACGATAATTGGTACAATTTCTTTTGGGTATCTTTGCATAAAAATATTAGTAAGTATAACTTTTTTAAAATTTAGATATAGATAATGATCACTTACCAACTAAAAAATCAGGATAGAATGTTCCATCTAATATCGAACGATAGGTCACATGTTGAAGGCCAGAGAGTTGGTTTAGGAGATCTTCACAGTTTCAAACCCTGGTGGTAGGAAAAGAAACAATCTTGTAAGGGTGGTTGGTTGTCCGGTAAGAACCGTATGAGGGGGTCAAAGAGAAATTAAAAAGAAGTTTGGAACATTTTTGGATGAAGAAAGGTTCAAACTGGTGCATCAGTTCCTTTTAATTGAAAGCATGGATCTTATCTCCCTAAAAAAAATGTGGGCATCAGATACAAAACAAATTACAATATCGATATTTTATGAAACTATATACAAAGAACAATTTACTTTAGCATCCACGAAAACTATTTCTATGGTCTCTCCACCAAAAGACGTGTACTGCTTCCAGAGTCTAATGAATTTCACTCTTATCGAACAATATATTTATAGTGAGAAATATAAATTACACGGCTTTATTAAACGGAAAGTGTATAATGTGATTGAGAGATCAATTAGTTGTTACCATATTAGGCTGATTCTAAGATTTAAGTTTCCTACATTTTTAAATTTATCAATTTGCTTCAATATTGCATTAATTACATTATTTCAAAGATTAAATTCATGCAGCAAGTATTACACGACTTTTGTCAATATAATGTGAATTCAAACAAAAAAAATCAATCATAATTGCCAAAGATAAATGCAGAGATATTATAGGAAACATGTTATTTAAAATATAGGAAATTCATGTATAAAATTAGTCAGAAAGATGAAATATAGGAAACTGATAGAAAACAAATTTAAATCAATTGTTACTGGCAAGTGAATACAAATCTAACATTATTTTGATTCAGTCGTGAGAGTAAATGCGATTGATCATCCCCTTTTTATTATAGAAACATAAATCGTAAAATATAGATATATATTATATGATTTATTCATGAAATATAACCAATATTTGTTAGCTGGCACAATTACACGGCATCTCCTTCAGATAACAAATAAATTTGTTTATTTAACCCCGAACTTGTATAAAAAACTGTTATAAATAATGTATAAAATAGTGGTGGTCAACGACTATGTTATATAGAAAAAGACTTCCACCATTATGTTCACGAAAACGATTTTGGTAAAATTCACTATGAAACTTTGATAAGAACCATTGCAGATTTAAGGTGATCATATATTTCCTTTCCAATAGCGTACAAAATTGATTAATCACTACTCCTATATTTATGGGAAGTTGCTAAAAAATAAATAAATAATATTTACTAAGAATTTTTTTTATAGAATAAATCAATGCATGAATTAGTTTATGTCGTTAATATGGGACATATGTATAGGGTTTAGACTGATGTTAGATTCAAACACATAGTCAATACACATAGTGTATAAAATAATTTTAGATTCAAAAATATACACGTAATAACCTTTTTATTTTGAATATAAAATTCATTTTGAATAAAAAAATTAGACCAATACGTAACCATCTATATTAATTTTGAATAAAAAAGTTAGAACAACATGTAATCATCTATATTCATGTTGAATAAAAAATTAGATCAATATGTGATGTGATACATATATATGTGATGTCATATAAATGATTACAACTTTATAGATGTGATACGTATATATGTGTATATATGTGATATGAATGTTGGCAAAGTTAAAGTAATTTAAGGGACTATACAAATGTTTAGTTAAATAATAATGTTTTGATCAATGACATGTTATGTAATTACTCTAGTTAACTAAGGTTTTTTAAATAGAATAGGTAAGAGGGATTGTGGAGTTGCCACATAAGAAATGGCGCACTTGTAATAAACACATAAACTAAAAGTTTCTTTTAAAAGTGGTCTCCTCAAATAATAGAAAGGGGATGAGTCAGAATGGTGAAAAGAGTAATTAAGCTCAAATAAATTTGTTTTATTGGATCAGATTTGGCATTTGTTTTGGTGATAATAATTACTAAAGAAAAACAGAAAATGGAATGGACAGAACATGGATTCTATCCGTTACAATTAAGGAGTAATTGACTTTACTCAAAACATTTCGCTGTAATAAAACTTTCTTAGAGAGAGATAAACCAAAGAAAAAAGAGATTACGCGTTCTTCTTCGTCCTTCTCTTTGCCAGAAAGTATTGTCCTTTTCACTTTCTTCTCCTCTGACTTTGTTCTTCGTATATAAATACTACACGTATATAAATACTACACAAACCTTTGCGAGTTCTTTTCAAAAAATCTGGGTTAAAATAAACGGAGCCAGAATCAATGGCCACCGCGGCTATATTCTCATCTCTGCGGCGGAGGAGATCCCCATCACTAGAAGCCTTTTTATCCCCCGTCGACCTCTCCGGCATCGCTCTCGTCCAAACCCTATCTTCCATCTCCTCAGACCTCGTCTCTTCTTTCGCCGCTACACGTTTCTCCTTCCAACGCAGAAACTCCCGTTCTCTGATTCGTAAAATCGAAACCTTCTTCGTATTATTCGAGTTCCTCGCCTCCGGATCACGCTCCACCTCTTCTTCTTTCACCACGACGACACTGCTGTGTCTGAAGGAACTTTATCTTCTCATCTACAGGTCAAAGATCCTCCTCGAGTACGTCGCTCAGTCCAGTAACTTATGGCTGTTGCTCCAAAACCCTTCCATATCTGGCTACTTCCATGATCTCAACCAAGAGATCTCGACTCTCCTCGATGTCTTCCCTGTCAACGATCTCAACCTCACCGACGACATCAGAGAACAAATCGAGTTGTTACAGAGACAATCCTTGAAATCGAGGTTGCACATAGATAACAACGACGAGTCCTTACGCGAAACGTTCTACTCCTTTCTCGAATCCTTCCAAAACGGTGAGATTCCGAGTCCAACCGCTATGAGAACCTTCTTCGTAGAGAGGTTAGGGTTTAGAGATTCTAACTCTTACATAACCGAAATCGAGTTCTTGGAAGAACAGATTGCGAATCACGACGGAGAGTTAGAGCCGGCGAGTTCGGTTATCAACGGTTTCGTAGCGGTTACAAGATACTCTAGGTTTCTGTTATTCGGATTCGAGGAAGAATGGAGGATCGAGAAACATCCAAAGGTTGATGAAGGAGACACGATCGTAACTTCAGTTCCGAGAGATTTCGTCTGTCCGATCTCTCTCGACCTGATGACGGATCCCGTGATTGTTTCCACAGGTCAGACTTACGAGAGAGCCTCCATCGCCAGGTGGATCGAGGAAGGACACTGT
Organism: Raphanus sativus; assembly: GCF_000801105.2. NCBI lineage: Eukaryota > Viridiplantae > Streptophyta > Magnoliopsida > Brassicales > Brassicaceae > Raphanus > Raphanus sativus. The sequence goes on from NC_079511.1 coordinate 12,691,294, forward strand.
ACTTGTCCCAAAACAGGACAAACGCTCCTCGTGGGCTCTCGTATCGTCCCTAACCGAGCTCTCAAGAACTTGATCGTGCAGTGGTGCGCAGCGAGCGGCGTAGCTTGCGAGTCTGAGTTCGTTAACGAGGGTGGTTTCGTGTCGCCGCCGACGAAAGCTGCTGTTGAAGCTAACAAAGCGACTGTTTCGATACTCGTTCAGTTTCTAGCGGATGGATCGTCTGAAGAAGCTCAAACGGTTGCGGCGAGGGAGATTCGGCTTTTGGCAAAAACCGGGAAGGATAACCGGGCTTTTATAGCCGAGGCAGGTGCGATACCGCACCTGCGTCGGCTTCTGGAGTCGGAGAATGCTATAGCGCAGGAGAACTCTGTGACGGCGATGCTTAACCTCTCGATACACGAGAAGAACAAGAGTATGATCATGGAGGAGGAAGATTGTTTGGAGTGTATAGTAAACGTTCTCGTCTCCGGCATCACGGTGGAAGCGCAGGAGAACGCGGCGGCCACGTTGTTCAGTCTCTCCGCGGTGCACGAGTACAAGAAACGGATAGCGTTTACTGATCATTGCGTCGAGGCTTTGTCTTCGCTGCTTAGGAGCGGGACGCCGAGAGGGATGAAAGACGCGGTTACGGCCTTGTACAACTTATCAACGCACCCTGATAACTGCGGTAGAATGATCGAAGGAGGAGGCGTGCGGAGTCTCGTGGGAGCGCTGGAGAACGACGTCGTTTCTGAGGAGGCGGCAGGAGCTTTGGCTCTGTTGGTGAGGCAGTCTCTAGGAGCTGAGGCAATAGGGAAAGAGGAAGGGGCTGTGACGGGGCTCATGGGGATGATGAGATGCGGGACTCCGAGAGGGAAAGAGAACGCGGTGGCTGCGTTGCTTGAGCTTTGTAGAAGCGGTGGAGCAGCCGCGGCGGAGAAAGTGTTGAGAGCACCGGCCATTGCCGGGTTGCTGCAGACGCTTTTGTTCACCGGGACGAAGCGGGCTAGAAGGAAGGCTGCTTCGCTTGCTAGGGTTTATCAGAGGCGGGAACATGCGGCGATGAGGTCAGGCGGGTATGGGGTTTTAGGGAATGTGAACGAGAATAGAGACGCCGGCAGTTTTACGACGGATGTCTCTGTTCCGATGTCGATCTCTGTATTGTGATCTTATGTGTTGATTGTTTGTTTTGTTTATATTATAATACATTTACTAGATCTTGACCCGCGCTTTGGAAGCGCGGAATATTTTACGATGAAAAATTTCACTAATAACGTAACAAATATTTTGTTAACTTTTAAAGAGTGTGTATTTCAAATATTTTTGTATTTAAATCAGTGTTTTTAAATTCAACCCGATTGTGATTATATCGGTTAATCCGGAGATCTAACAATTCAATTTAGTTTTTTAAAATATTTATATTAAAAAGTCACTAAAACCCGAGACTAACCGATTGAACTGATGGATGACCGATATGTAATCTAATTTGATTGAAATTGTAATATTTTCATAATTTGTAGTCTTATAATCCAAATTTTAAAATTCATTATTTTGTAATTTATGAAATTATGACGTTTCTACAAAATTTTAAAGAGAAAATGATGGATATAAAATAACTAAGATTAATTATTGTATCGTTTGGAAACATTGATAGTAGTATATAAAATATATTGTTTGGAAACATTGATAATAGTATAAAGAAATAAGTATATTGTTTGGAAACATGGATAGTAATATAAAGAAAAGAACATTAGTGATTTAATGTAGGTTTAACTATAAAGTATAAAAGTGTATTTAATTTAAAAACTTACAAAATAAATGTTAGGTCCAACATAATGTTTCTGTTTTAATAAGATAGATTGGTTGGGAGGTATAATAATACAAAGTAAAAGTTTTGGAGAAGATATGTTTATGTGTATCTTCCAGAGGAGAAAAGGAGTTTAGTGCAATGATCTTTATGTGTATTGTATTTCTTATGTAAGCTATGAAACCTATTACATTGTGATGGTAACCAAAAATGAAATTGCGTTTGTTAGAGTTCATTATTTAGATATGTAAAAATCAAATAGGGGAGGAGATGTGCTTGGTATTGAAAAAGAGGAATGCATATTAGAATTATATAGTTAAGTGGGTTATACTTGGATTTAAAGATATAAAAAGATCCTAGTAACAAAGACTTCTGACTATTGATTCATGGAGAACCTGTAAGGAAAACATTCAACAAAAGAATAATTACACCTAACAAAAAAAAAAAAGTGAGGTTTGAAGTCTGATGTATGCTAGTAGTCTCTTCTCCATTTGTGAAATTGATAGAAGAATATTATTCCAGAAAAGCATTGAGTTAAGATATTCATTGCAAAAAAGTTAGAGAAAGAAAGAATCTCCAGTAATTGATAGCTCTTATGTTGAAGTGGTGAGTTGGGGCAAATTAACTTCATCTTTTTTCTTTTTTAAGATTTTGTTTCTTCCTCCTATTTAGAAAAAATCTTGCTAAGTGGATCTCATCATTATTGTTTCTTCTCTTACAGATTATTAGAGAGTTAAGCGTAAACAAATCAAGATACGTTTTTAATAGTTGTAGTCTTGTAGATAAGCCTTATCGTAATGTTTTCCTATTTATCTTTAGCTTTGATTTTTATCATTTTATTATTCTTCTTGTGTAAATACCACCTTTGATCATCAGTAAGAATAAGAAAACTTTGATCCCAAACTAGAATTTGTAATTTCAAGATTTTGTTTGTTCCTCTGTTTTTTCTTCTTTTATTTATAATCATGCTTGGTGGATTTCATGAAATATAACTAGGAGATATATGATTAAAAGATAAGTGTCATCCACTATTTTCTGTACGCTTCTTTTTGAAGTGGATGTCACTTATGGTGTTTTTGACGCGTTAAATATCATGTGCAATATGCGCATTATCGTCCATCGGTCCATGCATCTATGATATATTTATTTCATACATTTTTGTAGTGCTTTTCTTGATTTCAATATAGAAAGGTTATATGCATTAGGATTGTCCAACGGACTCGGTTTTATTTAGTCTCCCTTAGACCATCCGCAATGGAGGTTTATCACGAATCCTTGGCACATAATCCTAAGTTAATATGAATACAATAAATATTATAAACCTAAACTAGCTAAGAATTGATCCCTAATTAAGGACTAGAAGGACTTGATCCTTAGTGACATGGCATTGTCCTTTTTCAATCAATCCAGATTGAATTTCATCGCCCAGTCAGATCTAAATTCATCATCAACCTCTTTCAATCAATCCAGATCGTAAAATAATCCTCCAATGGCTCTCGAATGGGTTGTATTAAGGTACGCGACGGCGTAAAATTGACCTTAGACCGTTATCTCAACTTCTACTGCTGAAAGCCACTGGTTTTGCAGCTCCTGTTTTGTCTGAAGAAACAAGAAGAAGAAGATGCCAACTTTGAATCTATTCACGAACATACCAGTCATCGCCGTCACATGCTCGAACATCCTCAAGGACGCTACTAAGGTCGTCGCTAAGATTCTGCAGCGAGAGTATCTCTCACGTTATGACATTCACACAGCATCTGAAACAAATGCTTGTTTTTGCTGGAACCGAAGAAGTGAAATTTCTCAACTCTTTGCCAATTTTTTTTTCACAAGTACTAAGAATTCCAAAGTAAATAACACCATTGGACTCTAAATTTTGAGATAGATCTTTAACTATTCAAATACAAAAAAAAAAATAGTTTACTAATGCTAAGGATTCCAATGGTAGTAACACCATTGGAGATGCTCTTACATCCTCCTACTTACATGGGAAACCAAAAGAAAAAAAAAAGAACTTTATGGCATGGGCATGGATATAATATGTAACTTGCTGAACGATTCAATGAAAAAAATCATGGCCACGCGTTACGCAGTTTCTTTCTTCTTAGTTTTGTATTATATGACGACATTCGTAGAGTATTGATGTAAATTATTCAAAATATTGAATGGACTCCACCGTCATATGCATGTTGCTAGTACTTAGAAAAATTGATCGATTCAGACGTTATCTTTACGATCCATCCATCGCCTTTTACAGCTGGAGAGAAGCTTCTAACATTGTAACCCGTCTTAAAAGCTATCTAGAAAGATTTAATTTCTCAGCTGGAGAGAAGCTTCTAATATTATAGCCCGTCTTAAAAGCTATCTAGAAAGATTTAAACTTCTAACATTCTTCTTTCCACAGATGTTTAGGGGAGGAGAGACCTCTGACTAAAAGTAAAAGATGAATATGACTAAAAGTAAAAGATGAATATGAAGGTGTTGTCAACTAGCTTCAAAATCACGTTAAAGCCCAAAGCTAGGAGATCTTTTAACAAAACGTTTAAACAAACATCAAGGACATGAAAAGACGAGACAGGTTAAGGAAAAGGTTTCTTAAGCTACAAAAAGGATGATGATGATGATGATTTATATAATAAATACATTCAGAACATATCCATTTCCTCTTCAGCCTCGCCAACACAAACCTCTCTATAACAGAAAGGAGCTTAAAGAAAAAAACACTCACTTTCTTTATTTTTAGTAAGAGTTTTGCCAGTGCTGCTGCTGCTGGGTTTGATTCGAGGGCTGAGCTCCTCCTGCACCCTCTCTAGGGTTTTGCTGCTGGCGCTCGTGCGACATTTCTGTTTGGGACTGATAGAAATTAGGGTAGCCATGAGATCCATAATGCTGTTGTTGCTGAGCTTGACGATACCCTCCTGCTGCTTGCTGACTCTGTTGGAGTTGCTGCTGTTGTTGTGCTTGGAGGTTGTAGTAAGTGTTAGCTGGAACACCTGACATGGTCCTCGAACCATGCCCGTGATGCCACATCGCTGAGTTATCATTCTATAATATTTTTGATCAAAAAGAGGAAAAATGTCATCCAATGATTCAAGAGAAACGGGGGTTAAGGAAGTGACTATAAAGAGATAAATTACCTGCTGCTGCTGATGCTGTTGTTGCTGCTGGAGTGCCAACAGATGACTGTTCTCTTTGTATTGAGAACTCAGAACATCTTCATAACCGGCAGGAGCAGACGGTTGTTGGTTAAGAGGGAAGTTTCCAGCGGATCCAACATTGGCGGAGGAGTTTCCAAATCCATAAGCGGAAGCAGGAGCTGTTGCAGACTGAGGCAAATTACTGGGAGAGAGATTGGCTTTGTACTGCGGAAGCAAGGCAGCTAGTTGTTGCTGGTGGTATGAACTGTTACCAGCAAACGCTTGCTGGAAAGCGGATGGCATGTATGGATAGTTCTGAGGCATCATAGGGTAACTGATCATGTTTGCAAAGTGTGCTAGCGGCATTGTGGGTTGAGAGTAAGGATGCATTGGAAGCTGTTGAGGAAGAGCTGGTCCAGTTGCGTTGATATTAGCACCGGGTAAGTTTTGCTGCGTTGGCTGTGCCGCCGCCGGATTTCCACTGCCCCGGAGCGCCTGCAATGTAAGAGAATATATACAATCATAATCATACAAATTCCTCTTGTTTATAGAAGACAGAAGTTTGTAGAAACGAAAGACATATCGTGTTTCTTAAGGGATTATTTACCTCTGGCATGGAGATGCTTTGGCCACCAAGTGATGAAGCATTGTTGCTGTTTCTTGACTGCATAGACTGTGCAAAAGTTGAATACTGGAATTCAAGATCCCTCGCATTTTGTGCAGTTTGCGCCAATAAACTATTGGGAACTGAGTGTGCATACCCCTGCCAAAGTAGGAAAAGAAAAGAACAATCAAGAACACTGCCATTAGGCATTACTAATTTACTAGCTAGCCTCATATCACTTCAGAGATCACAAACTACATTTCCAACAAAATTATGAACAGCCTGAATGCACTGTTCGGAAAACTTAATATAATGCACATGTAAATTAATTAACTTACCATCACATTCGATAACGAAGCAAGATTCTGTGCATGTGTCTGTGACGCATCATATGCAGTATTCAGCTGCTGTTTAGTGTACCCTGCCTCAGACTGAGCAAATGTGTACTGGTGGTCCTGAACAGTCTCGGGCTTCTGCATCTGATCCTGATCCTGTGCATGTGTCTGTGATGCATCATATGCAGTATTCATCTGCTGCTTAGCGTACTCTGGCTCAGACTGAGCATATGTGTACTGGTGCTCGGGGTTCTCTTGCTCCGAATCCTCTCTCCTAGATTCTAAAGAATCATCATAACTTCCAGCAGCAGGTGCGTGGCCCATATTTCCATTGACCGTGCTTTCAACATGTTCATCTCCATAGAACTCAGTATTTCTGCAAAAACAAGCATTGATCAGTTAGTATATAATACATAAAAAGGTAAAAAACCATAGAATATTTTTGAAAGAGGGGATACCTTGCATCTGAATGTTCGATCTGTTGAGCTACATCAGGAGTCTCTTCTGCGTTGTTGCTCAAAGGCCTTGTTCCAAAAGCTCCAAAACTTCCAAAACTTAATTGTGAGCATTCTTCTGTGTTGATTAGCAAATGATTTGGAATAACGACAGCACGTCTATCCTCTTCATGCGAGGCTCCTTGGTCATGACTATCTACAGTTAGTGGTTGAAATTCCGCTGAACCATATGAAACTTCATCTTCATCTGAAAAGTAAAAATCAAAAAGTGAATTAAGAAACAACCAAGAACACAAAAACAAAAAAGTAATCTGTTTTTTTCTTTTTACAGAACTTCAAATTGAGCCTCAACTCTACCCCAAAAAAAAACACAATACGAAATATAAAAGGGCGTTTTGATCATAATGGCAGATTACTAGCAATCATTGTTATTTATTTGATGAAGAGACGCATTGTCATTCACCTAAATATATAAATAGAGTGCTCACATAATCATCAAAAGAAAAATCAGACAATCACACAATAAAGTTTAAGCCGAGATAGGCACTAAGAAACATGTACACAGACTTTAAGATATTACCTTTGTGGTGGTCTACAGGATGGCTCTGCGTCTGATACGCGTACTGATTCTCGTTAAATTCAGACGGAACTCCAGAGTCATCTTCTTGGACAATTTTACCAGCAACCGAGTCAGGTTGCACTTGATCTACTCCAAGATTATCAGAAGGGCCATTTTCTGCTAAATGAATATCTTCTAACCGGTCGCTCAGATGCTGATCTACTCTGGCGGATTGGAAATCAGCTTGACCATCGCATACCTCTGACTCGGCTGATGCTACTGATACAGAAGATGTGCCAGGAGCTAGTGGCTTCTGAATCGTCGGCCACTCTTCTTTAACAGGGGCCTGGTGATTTGCATTAGCTTCATGCTCGTGATTAATCTCAGAACGCATATTGGCATTTTGTTTTGAGTTTGTTGTCTTGTTCTGTGGTCTACCCATCTTCACAATGTCAGCCATAGACATCTGGCCTGGAGCTCCAAACCATGCAGTTTGATGTCCAGAAGCAGGCTGTGATAGTGATATTCCATCTCCGGTAGCAGATGGCAACGGCAATTTATTTTCCGTTACAACAGACTCACTGCAAAAGATGAAAAGCGTGCATAAGAAACATGCCTAACCTCTTCATACGACACCTACAACTACACTCATCGTGTAAAACATTTGCATTGCTTCTAATTAATCAAAATATTACATGAAAAATTGTTTAGTTATAAACTCAGATCATTCTGATCGCACCTGCAAATAAACTAGTAAAAGTAATTGTGAAACCTACAAGATAATATCAAACAAAATGATCGCAGAATTTCAATTTCATAACCTCTGAATTCTGATACACCACTTAATGGATCTTACCAATACAATCATTAAAGTATTTAATTCAATTTCAATATGAAGGACACAAAACTCCCACTGATTTTTTCAGTTGCTTCAACTATCAAACTGCAAAAGAAAGAGACCACTCAAGGGAAAACCTGTGTGGTGTCTGCTGGTGGTTTGGCACTCCAGAGGCAGAAGACCAAGAGCTTGTGTAACCCTGAGTTCCACTTTCTTTCTTGTGTGTAGATTTTCCCTGGACGTTTCCAGAATCTGAACAAGAGAAGTACATAAGCATGAATCCTATAGTTAAAGCTAATGTAAAATTTACCCATCCATTCAAGAGATGGTGTTTATACCAGTAGAGCTGAGACGGGTAGATGCACTTCGTCCAGCATAGCGATCAGAGCCACCTCTACCACCGCGGTTGTATGTATTATTAGCACCACGAAACCGGAAATCTGGTACATCCCTTGTCTGAATAGAAACAAAAAACTTCAAATAAAGCCAAAGTTCCAGTAAAACCAAAAGATACTAACTCAAAAAAAATAGAGATTTGATTGACTTCCACCGAAACATCTAGCGTCAGGTGCTATTTGAAGGGCATATGTATATATCGTCACCACTAAGCATGTAAATGTACAGAACCGTGACTAGAAACAGCAGATAAAGGTGCTAATACAAAATTAAATAGTGCCAATTAGTTTTGCATTTAAAATGCCAGAAAAGACAAAGTCTCTTGCGGTAAGAAAACGGACTCACCTCTTTCTTCTTCTCTTTTTTGCTCTTCACCTCGTGAAAAGGATCTGGACAGAGGAAAAAAAGAAGAGTATCACAAATAGATGCCAACTAATAAAGACAAAACCTTGACTCTGAGAACTAACTTCCACAAAAACAAACTTTCACCAAAGTATGAAAGAAGACGACTTTTAACCATTAGCAAGAAAAAAGCTCGAACCTTTTGACAAAATCAGAAGCTTTGATACATTGGAATTAAAAAAAACCCCAAATGAAACCCTAAAACCCTAATAGAGAAGAAAAGGGGAAACCTTGAGAGAGGAGGCGATGAACGGCTTCGTTAGGATCCATATCGCACTCTTTAAGCATAGCGTAGATCTCAGCCTCGGGAGAGTTGACGATTTCCTTCAAGCTCTCTACTGTTTTTCTAGACCCTGACGGGATATCCTTCATTCCATTATCCCCCTTTCTCGCTCCCACAACGACCTTGCTGCTGCTGCTGCTGCTCATCTTATCCGCCGTCACCTGCCTCTCTCTCTCTCTCTTTCGGATCTGCTGGATAGAATATATATATATATATATAAAACGATGCTTTGTGTCTTTTGTCAGCGGCGAGAATACGGAGGAGGGAGGGGGATGGATGATTGATGATATAAGAAAACCCTCTCGAGATTTTTCCACCCTCGTTTTAATTTGTTTTCTTTTTCCTCTTTTCTTTCTTCCTCGTCTTAATATTCAGTCTTTTTATCACTATCGATTTAATATTACATCTATTATCACATCAATGTTAGGAAAAAAATATAAATAGTAAATTGAATTAAATATGTATGAGTGAAACTTACGATTTATTCTTTTTACTATCTAAATATATATGGGATAGTGAGTAAATGTGAAATTAACAAAGAATTAGTTATAACTTAATTATTATCCAAAAGAAAAACTATCTTACATATTTAGGCTATTAAGAAAATATTAGCTTTTGATCCGCACGCCTACACGGATGTTCGTTCATGTATTAATCTGTTAAAAAACTCATAAACATAATTATTTATGTTCTTATTATATATTCATAATTTTTGACCACTTTGTGTAACTGTCGACGTATTTAGTGTCCGTTTCGGTAACTATTACTTTTTTTTTATTCTATTGTATTTTAATTTATTCCACATTGTAAAGTAAAATTAAAGTAAAATATAAATTAAGTTTTAAAGTATATTTATGTTCTTATTATATATTCATAATTTTGACCACTTTGTGTAGTTGTCGATGTATTTAGTGTCCATTTCGGTAACTATTATATTATTTTTTTATTCTATTGTGTTTTAATTCATTCCACATTGTAAAGTAAAATTAAATTGTAAAATATAAATTAAATTTTAAAGTATATTTTTTGGTTTATAATATTAATATTCGGATTTAACTTTTAATCAAAGTAGCTATTATATGTATAATATAAATTGACTACTTACTTTTAGACACATAATTGATATATGTTTTAATTTTTAAAAAATGTTAAAATCCCTATTTTATATGTAGATCTTCTATCTTATGCAAAATGTGTTGAATGTTATTTTGTATATAACGTAATTACTTTTTGGAATTAGTATTTTATAATATTGTAAATGTACAATTAATATTGTACATGAAAATTGATATATTTTAATATAGTTAGAATATTTCAATTGTGGGTAGAGAGATTATTGTAAGTAATAACCTTAGTTCCATTGATTTAAAGATGTAAAGTGTTCACGGCCTCATGGGGTGACTACTGGTGATACTGATGATTTAAATTCAACTAGATTTTGACCCGCCCTTTAAAGAGCGGATATATTTTTGTTTTAGTTTAATTCTCATATTTGTATTTTTTTGTGATTATATTTGTATTTTCATTTTAATCATATTTGTGTATAAATCTTAATCAAAATATATTTTATTAAATAATAGCAATTTAAAAATTGATCTGGTATATTGCCGGTCGAATCCGCGAACCCGCCAACCCGCGAGTTTCAATTTTGTTTTGGTCAAGAAATATGACATGCACAACCTGCAAACAAATATTTTGTACCGACACACGCTCCATTTAATTTTGTGGTTTTCCGCGGGTTATAAGTTTTTTAAAAATAATTATTTAATTTATTGTTATAAAAATATATTTATATTAAAAAATATATATTTTCAAAGTTCTAAATTGTTTTTTTTAAATTACCATATTTTTAAAAAAATGTTTACTTTTCTTCTTATTTTTATTTTTTAAATACTTTTTAAGTCGGCGGGTATCCGCAATCCAAAATCTACCAACCCGCACCCCAAATAAAATATTCATAACCTGCATCCATAAATCGATTTTTTTTCAAATAGTTGAACCAAATTTATGATCCGCCTATTTTTTGTTTTATATTCTTTAAGAAATATTTTTTTTTACAAAATCCAGGTTGTAACCAATTATATCACTAAATATCTATTTTTTCTTTAGGATATATTTAATTTTTCTCTCACATCTCTGAACTTATAAATATAGCTGCAAAAAATATACAAAATTTGAAATTGAGATTAGTATGATAAGGAGTTCGATATAGTTTTGAAGTTAAAATATTCTGTTATAAATAAATGACATTTTGGAGTTATATATTTATGTGTAACAAAAAAATGATAGAGGCTTAGCAAAATTAACCACTCATCCATTGTGCTTATTACTAATAAAAACTTGCGTACGTAAAAAAAGGCTTACGTACATGAGTTCATACCTTTATAATAGTTGTGGCTTTTAGAAGAAAATTAAGGCGATGTAGATATTTCAGAAAAAATTGTAGAACACTATAGCCAATTAGCAATGAACAAAAAGGATCTTTCGCATAATCCAATGTAAAAAGAAAAGATCCCACGACGCAAACCAACTTTTTAGACGGTTTTTCTTGTTGCAATCTATTTTTTCGGTAGTGATATTATTAAACCGGTAGATAATTTTGTTGCAGTTACCATTATAAAAGGTATGTATATATATATTACTATAATTCAGTTATAAAATAAAAAGGGTGGACACAACTTTTATCAATAGGGCACACTGCAGAATTAATAGAATAGATATGAAAAAGTGGTGTTGCTAGATACAAAGGACAAAGGCTTTGTTGCAAAATACATAGGAGAATAACAATTCTGCTATTTTTTCCTTACGTGTGAATATGCTTTTGTGTGGAACAGTGGTGGTTGATTAATGTAATGGTTTGAGGTGAAAAAAAAAAAAAAAACTTGCTTGGTGCAGCTCGTTGTGCTCACGTGATGTCCCACCATGATGTGCTATTCATTTTAGCCTGCAAGCAGAAAGAGTACTAACTGCCATTTAATCATGTGTTCAATACAAACAGCTAGCTTACTATGCAATGCCATTTATGAACTAACTTAGAGAACATGGTGTAGTAAACTTATGGGACACCCTAATTCAGCAACTTTAGTCTTTTACTGACCAGGGAGACCTAAAAACAGTCCAAGCTCAAAAGTTAGGAACCAAAAACTTGAATGAAAATTTTTATTACTCATTAAAAGTTTTAAGATAAATTACCTGCAAAAGGAATTACACCATCTGAAGCAACTCTAGGAAGTTCAGGCACGGTCTTCTTTTATTTAGGTACTTGGATAAAAAATAATCCAAGAGCATCTGAGACAATCACAATAGAGAAAAATTTGGTTCTGTAGGATAGAGAGAACTTGATATCAGCCACACGTACAAGGCCTTTGCTGACAATACTCTTGCATTGAGAATCAGCATCCTCGATCAATTTCATAGCGTTCAATACCCAAACTGATGAATTATACTGTGATAATATTCTGCCTTCAGTTTTAACTAAATTGAATATTTGAAAATATATGATAATCAATATATTAGATATTGTTAAAATCTGTGGCGTAGAATATGGAATCTTCAGAAAAAAAAAAGAATATGGAAACAACTTAGGCAGAGTTAATTGATTGGCTATTTTCAAGGAATATTTAGGGAGGTTTAAATTAAAGTTATTTTCAATGGCATTTGAGGGTAAATATTGAGAAAAAGTTAGGGTTAATTACTAATTGTATTTCAATTTTAATAGTTAAGATAGTTAAGATATTTTTAGTATCAACTGATTCATATTCTTTTAGTTCATAGTTCAAATCATTGAACTTGCATTTTTACCATATTCTTTTAGTTCATAGTTCAAATCATTGAACTTGCATTTTTACTTACAGACTTCATGAATATTATTTGATAAATGATTTGTCATATGTTATTCATTATATTTAATGTTGATTTTTAGTTTTGTTAAACTTTTTAAAATATAAATATGATGTATGCATTATATTTAATGTTGATATTTATTTTTGTTAAACTTTTTAGAATACGGTAATAACTCATACATCATCATTAAAATAAGTATATTTAAATGCGACAGTATAATTTTCGAAATATTATTTAATTTAGTATTTTATAGTTACACCGTTTATATTACTAAAATTTTCAAAAATTTCTACAATCCTTTTTAAAATTATAAAATTTTAATCGTAAAATCATTACTTTCTTATATATCTATAAATTTTGTAAATATTGTTTAGTTTTAAATTTTATAATTATAAAATATTATATCAATTTTTATTAATTTTATACACATTGATTTAATATATTTAACCAAAGTAAATAGATAGAAAATCTATTTAAGATTATAACTATGTATATTCTTAAATATAATTTTAAAGGGAAAATCGAATTTTAAATACTAAGAGTGTCACTTTATATCACTTTAAACACTGAATTTTTTTTGCCAACACTTTAAACCTTCAAAGTGTCATTTTTAACATAACAAACCTATAACAAACTTCCAACGTCATTTTCCTATTCATATGTGACTGGTACTCACTTTACTGATAAAAACTAATAAAATAATAAAATTAATAAAAAAATAATAAAAATACACTAAAATTCGAATAAAATTGGAAAAACTGCAAAAAGATCAAAACAAAGTTCAAAAAAAATCTAAAAGTTCAAAAATATAAAAATTAAAATTTCAAATTTAAAAATAAAGAAAATATTAAAATTCTAAAAAAAATAAAAAATAAGATCTAAAATTGAAATTTAAAAACTTTAAAAATTCAAAAAATTCAAAAATAAGATCTAAAAATAAAAGTTTAAACATTAAAACTAAAATTGTAAATATTTAACCGAAAAATTAATAACAAAGAGAGTACTTATCTCTAAAGATGTGAAGTTTATGGAAGAAGAAGGTTTATGTGCTTAGAAGAATTGGGATGAGCTCAAGGATCTGTGATGTAGCAGAAACTACGATAACACAATGAATCATATTTAGTCTGAGAATACCTAGGATCAAAATCTTCTTGATTCGTTAAGAACTCTCGAGTTATACTCGTAACAAAGAAATAAATGTTTCAAACTTCTCTTTATAAAAATCAATATCAATAATCTGAATACAAAACAAAGACTAAAGACTATATATAAGAAAACAATAAAACCCTAAAATAATAAATATAATTATTTAAACTAATTAATAAAATCAATAATAAGATATTTTAAATATTTCCAAATATCTATCTACATCAATATGTCTCAAGCATCAGATAAGGCAAACAAGCTGAGAATTATTTTGGGGAATCTTAGAATCAATTTATCAAATGAGAAGAAGACCACGTGGGAATGATATTTTTCTTATATTTTATGATATTTATTCTAATTCTTTGGCTTTTATATCAAATTGTAATATTATGATAGATGTTTAATGTAATATTTATATTTTTATATTTTTATATTGTATATTTACTTATTATTTATTTTGTTATATATTTTTCAGATAGATGTTTAATGTAGTTTTTCTATTTCTTATATTGTATATTTACTTATTATTTATTTTTCTTATATTTTATATTTGTTTTTCTAATATTATAATAAATGTTTGTTGTAATTTTTAATTTTTATACTATATATTTACTTATTAATTATTTTTCTATACGTTTTTAAGATAGAAGTTTAATTTAATATTTCTATTTCTTACACTGTATATTTACATATATATATTTTCTTATACTGTATATTTACTTATTCTAAATTTTTTGCTTTTATATACATTATAATATTACGTTCGATGTTTAATGTAATATTTATATTTCTTATATTGTATATTTACTTATTATTTATTTTTCTTATATTTATATTTACTTATTCTAATATTACGATAAATGTTTAATAAAATATTTCTATTTCTTATATTGCATATTTACTTATTGTTTATTTTTTATTATATTGTATATTTATTTATTCTAATTTTTTGTTTTTGTATCAAATGTTTGATGTAATTTTTTAATTCCTTGTATTGTATATTTACTTATTATATATTTTTTCTTATATTGTATATTTACTTTTTTTAGTACTAATGTCACGTGTCATCTTCCGGGAGAAAATTTTTTTTCGATGTGGACGCTTATTATTTATTTTTTCTTATATTTATTATTACCTATTCCAATATTCCAATAAATTTTTAGTAAAATATTTTTATTTCTTATATTGTATATTTACTTATTGTTTATTTTTCTTATATTATATATTTATTTATTCTAATTTTTTGTTTTTTTATCAAATGTTTAACGTAATATTTTGATTTCTTGTATTGTATATTTACTTATAATATATTTTCCTTATATTGTATATTTACTTTTTTATTTATTTTTCATTTTTAATACCAATACCACATGTCATCTTTTGGAAAAAAAAAATTCGCTGATCTAGACGATTTTTGGAGTCTCGTATAGTCTCTTTTATTAGTATAGATATGTAGAGAAGATGCATACTGGTTTCACAAAAAAAAAAGAGAAGATGCATACTTGTCATTTATATCTTTGATGAAATCTATTTTAATCACTTTGATCTTAGTTTGAGAATTTTATTTTTCGGTATATATGAGATCATTTCTCTAAATTAATCAATATTATTAAAATAAGAACATGACATACTGATATAGGTGTGGTTTAACTATTTTAATATAATTATTAAAATTTCTTATTAATCATTTAAGAAAAATATTATACAAATAAAACACAAATATAATTAAAACACAAATATAATTTTTTTTTAAATGTAACGGGTCAAGGATCTAGTTAGAAATACTAATTAATATTTCTAGAAATTAGTATTTTTATAAATTGATACTCCATGATATTAGTTTTTTTTTGTCAAACCGTTATTTGGCGTTCCAGGGTTTGAGGTATTCAATTGTTGTATATAATACATATGAGGCTCAAGGGATCAGCAGACAAACAAACAAAACCCTAGTTGCAGGTTGAAATAATGACGATGATCTCCGATCTTCCAATAAGTTTGGTAGAGGAGATTCTATCTAGGGTTCCTCTGAAAAATATGGGAGCAGTGCGGTTAACTTGCAAAGAGTGGGACGCTTTATCCAAGAGTCGAAGCTTTTCAAAGATGCATATTGGTAAACTAAGCGCAGCAGATGAGTCTATGATTGTCGTCTTGATGGATTACAATCTATATCTCATGAGGGTCGTTCAAGCCGTCAATGAAGATCCATTTATAGAGCGTATAGGTAAACTTAACAAACAAAATAAGATATCTAAAGTTTTTCACTGTGGCGGTTTATTGTTATGCGACTTGAGAGAAGACAAGACCAGGGTTATTGTTTGCAATCCGTATTGGGGACAAACAAGGTCGATAGAATTATCTAGATATTCTTACTTCACATGGAGATTTGACACGTTCAGACACGCTCTAGGATACGAGGACAAGGGTTCTTATCGTAGCTACAAATTGTTGATCAGGTTTACAGATCAGTATTATTATACACCCACAAACGAGTGTTCACTGTATCGGATTTACGATTTCGACTCTAGTTTATGGAAGACTCTTGATATCACTACACTCTGGAGTATACGGTATCATCATCATGGCGTGTCTGTCAAGGGAAACACTTACTGGCCTGCTTCACTAATAAATAGCCCAACCGAAGATTACATAATCAGTTTCGATTTCACAAGTGAGAGTTTTGGTCCGCTTCTGCGTCTGCCGTTTGACCCTATGTATAGTGAAAATGTGACTTTATCATGTGTTAGAGAAGAGAAGCTTGCGGTTTTATTTAGGAATGCCGAAGTTGGTGAGTTTGAGATATGGATTAGTACTAAGATTGAGGCCAAAGAGGTGTTGTGGAGCAAGTTCTTGTCAGTGGAAATGGAAACGGGATCTTTCTCTCTGACTAGAAATAATAGTTTCTTCATTGACGAAGAGAAGAAAGTTGCGATGGGTAACTGCAAAACATTCAAAATCGTTGGAGAGGCTGGATACTTAAAAAAAATGGAACTCGTAGAACGTGCAGGCAGAGACGGAAACTTGTATATGGAAAATGCATGTTCTTATGTTCCTAGTCTAGTGCAAATAAAGCAACCTGCTTCAGGACGTAAAAGGTAACAACAAAACATGTCGAGACTTGTCTCACTTGAAAAACCGTAGCTGGGTCTGGTAATCTGCAGGAGGGAAGGCAAGCGAGAAATAATTATGTGATGATTAGTCGTTTAGTATCACATTTCTGGTTTCATCTTTGACTCTTTGTCCTACATTTATTTCTTTTGATGCAACGTGTCTCTCTTAATATTATAAAATGTTTTTTTTATTATTCTCAAGATCTTTATTTATGTCATCGTAGGTTCAAGGGAATGGTTCATATAGAAATATAAATGCCGAAAGACTTTAATTAATAAAAAATCAAAGTTACAAAAAGGTGTTTAAAAACAAAACAAATATAACAAGGAAATGTAATTGTAGCTAAATTTATGTTCCTTCGTACCAGTCGGCTGACTAGCATTGAGGACACTGCAATCCATTCTCTGTTCCGGAAGATTCTTTTTGAAACTATCCATTCCAGCGAACCACGCATGGTATCGCAACATAATTCATCATCCAAATCAATCACTGTTTTGTTTTGTTCAACAGACTTACCACGAACAAAAATTCAGCTGAGTTGTTACACTAACCCCATGTTTATATACCAAAATTTCAGCTGAGCTGTGTTTCAATTGTTTTCTACGTGCTAACAGTAATCTATTAAGAATTTCAATTGATCCAATATCGGATGGACTATGAGCCGGCCATGCCAGTCCTGATGGTATATTTTGAATTATGTGTACTTGCAGGAACAACTTTCAAACGAGACCCACAGAGAGGTACTTCGAAGCAAGTTCTCATGAGATATGAGGTATGTTCAGGCATTGGAAAGCAAAACATGTCATATATCTGAATGGAACACAAAAAAAAAACAAATCGATCAAAAACGAATAATCTAATTTATTTAGCTATTATAATTTAATACTTTCTAATATCGGAAATTCCGAACATAAATTAACAAGAAGAGAAAAATAAACCAAAAACGTAAGTTCTTTACAAACCTAAAAATAATCTTAGTTGAATAAACCAAATCTGAATAGAAGCCATATAAAATGTTTTTTTTATTATTTTCCTCTTGTTCTAGATGTTTGTGCTTGCAACTCTCAGTTCAACTTTTGTGAATCAAAAGTTAATACCTAGAGAAAATAAAGAAACACTTATAACTTGGGGGAAAAGTTACCACATGAACTTTCTCATAAAAGAAAAACTAATCTGAACAAAAAATTACATTGTGAAAAAAGGATAGAGACACTAATCTTAACAAGCACATTCGTTATGTTTCATAGGAAACACTTTAGCTTTTCCTTATTTTTTTAAACTTTACTTACATGTTCTCTCTGTTGTTGTTCGATTCAGTACAACAACAACAGTTAAAAGGACACTCCTAGCTTTAAAAGACAACATTCTCCAATACTAGCGTTATTAAATAGATAAAACATTGTTTACACTCACTTCTAATGAGAACCTATGATGTAATTTAATCTTCATATGTCACTCTAATCAAAAACTCTTTTTTCACGAAATACCAATCCCATATTTTCATCTTTATTTACCATTTAGGAGATCAAAATAGTTAGGAAGAGGTTTGAATTTTTCCCACCAAAAGAGGAGCTTCTTAAATATTTTCATGTACAATATAAGTTGATCTGTAAATACCTTTTCCTCTTTATGGTGTTTTCTCTTGCTTGACGATTCTAGCTTCCTAGTTTCTCCTTTCTCAAGTTTTCTTATATTCTCTCATTCATGTCTTCGCGTCCCTTCTCTCTCCCATCCCAAGAAATCTTTGATTCTATGATTCTCCCTTTTCTCTTCATCTTTATACCTGAGAGAGAACTTCTTCGCAACCATTCTATCTTTCCTTTCCCCTATCCCAAAACAACCTGACAAGTCTATCTCTCTCTCTCTCTCTCTTTTTCTCTCTCAAAAGCTTCAACTAACAAGAAATAAATGGCTCACCGTATAGCTCCTCGCTGCTTCCAGATCATGCTTCTATGTCTTCTTATCACTTCACGTAATCTCTCTGCGTCTGATACAATATTAGAGTATATAAGCTGCTCGATTTTTATTCTTGCACATTCTCAAATGCAACGAACTAACCTGATTTTTTTAAATCTGATGACTGGTTTGGTTTCAGCTCTAGATGTTAGAGCTCAGGGAGGAGAAGGTGATATACCAGTAGTTAATCCTACACCTCAAGGTGGTGATACCACCACACCAACCATAACCCAACCATCACCGCCAACCTCAACATTCCCAGGTCCAGTCACGAACCCAAATCCACCAACCGGCGGCTATCCACCACTAGATGGTACAACACCACCAACAGGTGGTGGCTATCCACCACTTGATGGCACCACTCCAACCGGTGGTTACCCACCACTTGATGGTACTACACCACCGGTTGGTGGTGGTGGAGGTGGTGACCCTGGTGCAGGTGGTGGTGCACCTGGTGGAGGTGGTGGTGACACTGGTGCAGGCGGTGGTGGTGCTGCACCTGGTGGAGGCGGTGGTGGTGACAATGGTGGAGGTGGTGGTGGTGGTGCACCTGGTGGAGGTGGTGGTGGTGGTGCACCTGGTGGAGGCGGTGGTGGTGCTGCACCTGGTGGAGGCGGTGGTGGTGATAATGGTGGAGGTGGTGGTGGTGGTGGTGGAGGCGGAGGTCAGTGGTGTATAGCGAAAGCAACTGCTTCGCCAACATCATTACAAGTGGCTTTGGATTACGCTTGTGGGTATGGAGGAGCTGATTGTGGCCAGATCCAACAAGGTGCAAGCTGCTACGAGCCTAACACTATTCGTGATCATGCGTCCTTTGCTTTCAATAGTTATTACCAGAAGCATCCTGGTTCAGATAGCTGCAACTTTGGAGGGGCTGCACAACTTACCAGCGCAGATCCAAGTAAGACGCTACCTTTTTATCTACAAATCTACAAAGACTTAATTATAAGAACCAGATGAAAGTATAAATAATAAGTTACATGAATACTAGCATCCATATACTCTGCTTCTTTCTATGCTGCCTCCATGTATTGAGCTATTTGAGACCTCTACAAGACTACAACTTGAGTTGAGTGTCTAGATTAAGTTCATGAACCTAGGAATACTATCCCCACCATTACCATATGATTCTAATGTATGAAATAACTCAATAACAACTAGAGTTTTCACCTGTATGCGCTAAATATAAATTCGAGTGTAGTACTCAAATCTGCCCTTACGCTGCTCCAGGTAAAGGAAGTTGTCGCTTCCCATCATCATCAGGAACTGTCAGGTATGTTTCTCTTTCCGCTAAATTAACGTCTTAACCTGGCAAACAAATTGAGAAAAAATAACAGTGACTTCTATATGCCAAATGCAGCACAAGCCCGCCAAGTCAACCAAGTCCACCAGATTTTAATCCACCACCTTCTACTCCTGCATACCCACCCCCAATAACAACTCCACCTACAGACATACCTGGTTCTGGACCACCCTACGGCGTGGCAGAGCCAACGGGGCTTCCGAGTTCAGCAACTCATGTGTCACGTAGCTTCTTCTCAATGTTTACAGCGGTAGGAATACTAGTGCCACTGCTCAGGCAAAATTATCTCTAAACGGACAAAGGGTTTCAGGATTTCCATCTCTCTCTGCAAATTACAAGACTCGTTTCCTACAAATACACCATCACGATAGTATGGAGTTGAAGAAATCAGCCGTGATCAGCAAGAAGATTTTAATCCAAGACCTTACACAAATCATCTGTTCTCTTTGCTATATAGTTCATAATGGGAAGTATATTTATTTAGTAGGCAATATTACAAAATCAAAGGGCTTAGGTTATATACATTCTTGTAGACACGTTAAGCATAATGTATCTCTTTTACAGTTCTAGAGAATAAAAGTACTTAGGGATTGGTTAAAAACACACACAATATAAAATGAAATTTACATCAAGTACTTACATACCTGCAAGCATTCCAAAACGGGTAGGCACACCAACGATGGAGAGGCAAACTCCACCTTACCTGCAGCGTTTTAAAGCAGTTCCTCGCATCACAATATCCATAACAGTGCCTTCATTCTGAGTGGGAGTTTCAACCTCAAAACAAGTTTATTGTAGAATCATTTACAACTAAAAGACCAGTATGTTACCAGCTAATAGTGCTAAATATAAGCATCTCATACACAGCGGATAAACATAAGCACATTGAGTTGAGTAACACTAAGTAAATAAATACAGACCGTTATTTATCGCCTCTTCGTAGACAGCGTTACATTGATTTACAGATGACAGTCACACGAGTATAGTTATATCAAGAAAAGGACAGATACAAGTGTGACACCAATGATGCTTAAAGTGGCGACAACTGAGCCCTGATCGAACGCTTTCTGCAAGCTGCCTGCTCGTGAGAAATGCTGAAAAGCCAGAAAACAAGATATTGCCAAAGAAATGAGAGCCCCTTCTTGCTTCCCTCTGCAAACATGGAAAGAGACAATGAGTCTCCGCTAAAGAAAAGAAAACACACAAAATTCTCTAAAACTCTAACCTTATGCTCATAACTTGAAATGGCGCCACAATCGCCAAGAGTAATGCAATGAATGGCAGCTCAAGTTCACCTATTAAAAAAAATAAAGAATAATTACACGCAGGTAAAGACAGGGATAAACTTCTGCAGATATAAGAGCTGACGAGACATAAAAACGATATTGATATTAGCATGATTGCCAAATAACTGCCAGTAAAACGCAGACGAACAAAACAAAACCAGATGAAGATGAAAAGAGACCTGGAAAAGCGAAGAAAAGTCGAGCAAGAAGCGCCACAAATGCTGTCCAGATGCCATATTCACCCCTGCAAAATCAAATGCAAAAGTTTTAATGAACTTCAAGATGGGCAGTTCAATCAAACAAAGTTCTCTCATCCAGAACAAGAAAAGGAGAACATACATATCATATTATAGTCATTCTAGAAAGAGCTTACTTTGCCCAGGAGATAATGCCTGATGGTGCGGTTAGAGCAAGTAACGGAACAACAAAGGACTTGTGGATACCTGTACCTCTTGCAAGCATCAATGCACTACCCAAAGAAACACCAATTCAGTTTGTATATAGCAATTGAAAACACTCAAAAGCTACAGAATCAATTAGCTATATATCGCAATTCACACCAACACATGATCTCTCTCAAGGCAATCAAAACCAACAGATTCAAGCTAAAAGTTCCAATGTGAGGAGAACCTACACGCAAGAGATTGTGGAGATCCATTGTAGATTATGAACAGACATCGGAGCAGCATAACAGACCACACTCGATCCTCTCTTTCTCTGCTTCTCCTCAGCCTTCGTAGCAGTTCGCTGACGATCTAACGATACTCTGCCAACATTCAGAACGATAAGAATCACACAAAAATGAGATCCTAAATCATCTGTTTGAGAAATTGGAATCGCTCATCTTACCTTAGCGGATTGAAGCAAACAGCACTCGTATGGTGAGTTACAACGGAGAGATCTGATGAACAAGGCCGGGGTTTAAGAGAGAGAAACGGCTTGTGGTGGTGGAGAGAGACGATCCGGGACGATGAGATACAGAGACTCGCCATGTGTAAAATTTGTTTAGATGACGGAGTGATCCTTTCCGTTAAATCGTATCATTTCGTGCAATAACTAGCCGGCACGTGGATGGTGTAGGTTTTCGCGCAACTGCTTTAAAAGTGGGACCCAGGAGTACACTAGCCACGTGGACGGTGTAGCTTTTCTCGCACGTGATATAAAAGTGGGGGCCCGAGTTACACGTGATTGAGGAGAAACGTACTCGCAAGCAAATCAATCATTCAAAAGAATCTTGAATCTCCACCGTTGGTATCAACTCGAAATATACAAGGGTCCACGTAGGATTCCACGTCATCATTAAATAACTAACTAAATATGAATTTCATGTCGGCATAAACAGCACGCCACGTTTTGGACATGACATGTTGATTAGATCTTATCTTTCTCTTCTTTTCTTTCTTTTTTTCTATCAAAGATCTTATCTTCTTCTTTTTTTACATCTACATGTGAAACAACATACAGAAATAATATACTGTAACGAGACTAGAGACTAGAGACTTGAATACAAAAGACCTGAGAGTGATCTTGGATTGCTTACTGTACAAATTGCCAAAGCTTTTAATAAATAAAAGCAACAAGAGTCACAGAAAGAGTTACAACATCATACCCACATAAAATCCGAGTATTCATGGCTTTTTCTTAATATACAGTGCTCCATGGAACCAAACCAAAAAAAAAACATGAAGAGAAAAGAAGAAACAGAGTAGAGTACGATAGATAAGATACTCTCCAGCTGCAGCATTTAAAACCTGCAAATCGTAAAACACACTTTTGCAAGGCTCCTGCATCAGTTATAACTCTGCCTTTCACCCATTATGTACGGTTAATAATTAGTACTTGAAAAAGAAAAAACAAAGCCATGATCACAACACCGAGTCTTCTTCTCTCTTGGGTCAGCTCTTCTCTCTACCATCGTCATCATCATTAACCTCAGAGTCAAATAAATCCCCGTTCTTAGTTTCCTTAACAATAACCTGTAATGACCACAAAGCAACCCATAACCATGTATCAACACTAGAATTAACTTTCCTTATCGATTATTTAAAATGTCGTCGTTTCAGACCTGTTCAGCAGAGTCTGAGTTGTTAGGTGTGTCGAAGATAATTGGACGGCAACGCATGTCTTCATTCATCAAGCTCGAGTTCTGAAAATGGGCTATAAGTGCAGTTTTGCCTTGTATCCTAGCGTATGCTAATGAAGCCACTTTCTCACTGTTGAACTTCTCCCACTTCTTCCCGTTAAACGCCTGCAACATAATAAGCAATGTTATATATTCAGTTCATCTTGTAAACTGAGTTTACCAAATATTTTAGAAGGAGAGAGAAGAGACCTCGTAAAATGGAATAATGAGATCAGGAGAGAGCATGTTGATGAATGCATAGCCAACATTGCATTTGTTCTGCAAAACCAAAAAACATTTATCAACTGCTCGTTCTATAAGTTAGTGAACTCCTTAACGAATCTTTTATTTTACCTTAAAATCAATGGGCAAGTAGAGAAAGTTGTAAGTGCCTTGGTTCTTTTCATCAATCGCCGCTAACAACATCTTTGAAGTGTATCTGTTGATAACAAAAAAAGCATAAAACAAAGTTATATATAACATTCTGAGAAGAAGAAATATTGGTAAAGAAAAGAAAAAGCTTTTACTTGTTAGGAATGTTCTTAATCATCAAGGTAGTCCTAGAATCTTCTCCATTCATAATCTTCTCCAAATCAAGCTGGAACTGCTTCCTGCTTTCAACCTGGCTCGAACTGTTCTCCACTCGACGGGACCTTCCATTCTCATACAATCCATCAACACCAGAAGAGGTGAACCGTCCAGGGTTTAGACCGCTGCTTAAGAACATAGGGCTGAACCTCGGCGAAGACATCATTCTGTAACTCGAGAAACCGTTCTCAGGGTTCATAATCCCATGATTAGCCATTCTCGACGGGAAACTCCCACCGTTGAGACCACTCGTTCCTTGAAGACCACCACCAACTGTGTTCAAGTACATAGTGTCCTTCGAAGACTCCGGGAAGAATCCAAAATGTTTCTCTAGAGGAACATTAGATGGTGCAGACCCAACGTGGAGATGATGATGATGATGATGGATGCGGTTTTGTGTTTGGTGCAGGAACGGAACAGACCGGTCTACACGAGCCGAGGAGAAGGGAACCCCAGTGGATGATGTTGACCAAACAGAAGAGTTTGAAGGCTCGGAGCGTGTGTTGGGACTTCCCCAGAGAAACTCTGACCCGGATAACGTCTCGATGCCGCCTCCGTTCGAGATCAAAGGACCAGAAGGAGAGAGGTTTCCATTGTACTTGTTGTTATCCGGCTTTGGCTCTCGGAACAGATGAGACGTCTGTTGGAAGACGTTGCTATTGACTGGACTCCTACCGATGGGTGCAAGCTTGGAGCTTGGAGCTTGTGAGTTTAGAGCAGAAGCCAAACCAGACAGGTGGCTGTTCCTTGTAGGACTTACTCCAAAAACGGGTGACCTGCTCAGCACACTCTGAAGCGGACTTCCCTCAACGGGACTGTTCATCTGCAGCCAGTTACCTGCAACAACATCCCACAGTGTTAGCCTCACCACAACAAACAGTGTTAGCTAGCTTCTAAGCATGTTAAAAAATTAAAACTCTGTTTAAATGACTCACTTGGAGGAGAGTTTGCCATGGGTGAACCAAGCAGAGGTATGTAATGCAAATCATCGTTCTCAAGCTCTTGGTTAAGTTGCAGCATCAAGCTAGAAAGATCAAATGTATGTATGGTCAGAGATAAGCAAACATTACATTAATGATTACTTGGAGGATGAAAGAAAAGATACAAACCTTCGACGAGCTCCTCCAGGGCGACTAGGTTCAACTTTAATACGCTTTCCAGCAATCTCACACCTATTTAAAGCCTTTAATGCTGCTTCAGCAGCTCGAACATCGTAAAATTCGACGAACTTGTGGTGCCTCTTATGCGGTGTCTCCCTTA
Organism: Raphanus sativus; assembly: GCF_000801105.2. NCBI lineage: Eukaryota > Viridiplantae > Streptophyta > Magnoliopsida > Brassicales > Brassicaceae > Raphanus > Raphanus sativus. Next base: position 12,716,701 of record NC_079511.1, read on the forward strand.
TCTGCTTTTCAGTAAATAAATAAATAAAAAACAAAACTTAAACATTTGATGTTTTTCTTTACTAACAACCTCAATATGAATATATATACCTCTTTGATCTCGCCGTGAGCACCAAATATTCCATGCAAGTCATCGTTAGTTATGGAAGGATCCAGGTTAAAAACCACTAGTGTCCCCTGATTCATATCCTTCTCAGATGGATTATCCTACACGGAACAACATGCACATTTAGATACAAAACTAGAGCAGCTAGACAGATTAATTTTAACAAAGAAACCAAACCTTAGGGATTGAGAAGTGAATATCCAACTTCCTCCGTCTTAACGGTTTGTTCTGTAAAGACCGCATAGCCATTCGAGCAGCACGAATGTCGTAATAAGATATCATGACAAACCCCCTATGCTTACAAGTAGTATAGAGCGTTCTAATGTCACCGTATTGCTGCCACATCACAAAAAAACATAAACCCATCAGCGTCTGTAGAGTTAAGCTTTTGTTATATAAACGAATCCGAAAGTTATACCTCAAAGAGAGTCTTGAGCTCAGAGTCCTCTACATTGCTGTTAATGTTACGGACAAACAACGTTCTCGAGGGATGTTCACCGTAAGGATGCTCGCCAGCAACCGTTGTTCCAGTTCCAGCGCCGTTCTGAACATTGAACTGCGGAACTGCTGCATTATTCCCACCAACGAGACTTAGCCTTGGAGGACCACCACCACCACCACTCATGGTCAAGCCGTCGCGAAAGTCAGCGTCGAGCTCCATGCCTCCTCCGCTGCCGAAGAGATCATAATCATCAGCGTCTGGTGGTAGCTCGGTGAGGTCAAGATCGTCCATCATCCCAGTGAGAAGATCGTCTTCGTCAGGGAGCATAATGGAATGAGACTCAATGTCGTGGTCGTGGATGGGACGAGAAGAAGCAGCCGCGTCGTCTAGGAATGGGAAACCATCTCGGCTGTCACTTGATTGCACTGCAAAAAAAGAAGTCAAAACTTGTAAGTAAGCAAGAGATATAACATAACATAAGCATAGCATAGATGGTCATTAAGAGACATGGTTTTAATACGTTTTCCATGGGGAAGAACAGGTAAAGAAGCGGAGAAGAGAGAAGCATCATTAGGGAGATGACGGTGGCGTCCCATTCCAGAGGGAATCCCCCAAGCACCAGCTACGTCTAGTGGAATATCCATTCACAAAAGTTATCTTCTTTGATCTACAAAAACACACAGGTTGGATATACCTTTTTAAAAAAAATCAAGGTACAAGAGTGGATAATACATTTGAAATCTCAAGTCATGTGATGAAAAATTAACATGCAAGCAATAAATATTGATTTAAGTCAAAAAGAAAAATCAAAACCACAAACCAACAAACAAAAAATTGATCAATGTTCAAACCAAACAATAAACTCTGCAAAAGCTCAAAAGTATTTGAAGAAAATATTCAACGGTCATGAAAGTCAATCTTGTCCCTTTACAGTTGAAGAAAGACTAAAAATGAGTAATTGACTAACGAAACTGTTAACTGGTTAAGAGCTCAAATCTAAGACCAATAGTATTGTCTATGAAATGAGAATCAAAACCAAAGAAGATCGTTGAGCCAAACACTCACACAAACTCAGAACAAGGTTTTGATCGGTCCTAATCCGGATCATCAAAAGCTAAAACCTTTCAGACACGATTTTGATCAATATCGCCGACACAAACAATACAGGAAAAGTTTCAGCTTTTTGAAGATCAAAAAGCCACCAGACAAGAAACCCTTTAAAAGTCTAAGAAAGGGTTTAGACAAAAACCCAGAAAAAAAAACATTCAGTTGGCGAAGAAAACATGATAACCAGAAATAAAAATTTGTTGCGAAAAAAATGGGGGAAAATCTCGAAAGTGATGAGGTAAAAAGAGTTATAATTAATTACCTCTCTAAAAGGTGCAGTTACCAAACAGCGACGATGATCACGATACAGAGAGCAGGAAGCGAGAGAGAGAGAGATTAATCTCTACCACCAACCAAAAAAAAGAGAGAGAGAGAGATGAAGAAGAAGAGGAATAATGGAGGAAAAATATCAGAACAAGACAAGAAAGGATGAGAATGATTGATGGGCTTAAGGAGGTTTTTCTTAACTCTATTTAAATACATTTTTGCGTCCGATTTTGACATTTTTTAACTTGTGATTTTGACACTTCCGTATTTTTTATTTATTTATCTTTTACTCTCTCCTGTTATTATCCATTAATGTCTTCAGATTTTATCAGATTATTATTTAAATTTTCCCTAGCACACATAACTTCCGTATGCATTTTCAGCAAATACTCCATTATCTCCTATATTTACTACCCATTAATTGTTGGGATTGACAAGGTATATATTTATAATTTTATAATTACATAAAAACTCTATAAACTAATATTTGATAAATTAATAAACACTACTCCCTCTGTTTTTTAAAGATCCATATTCTAGAAAAAAAATTTGTTTTAAAAAGATACATTTTTTACTTTTTCAATGTATTATTTAATAAAAATCTGTTAACTTCAAGAAAATTAATTGTGTTTATTGGATTTTTATTGGTTAAAGATTATGGAAAATTGTTATTCACAAAAATCAATGCATTTTTAATGTGATTTCTTAATATATGTGAAAAGTCTAGAATATGTATCTTTAAAAAACAGAGGGAGTATTAATTAATAAATTTTTATGGTTATGAAATTGAACTGGTTCAAAACACATAAATTAATAAGATAATAGTTTTTTACAAATTTTTTTATTACATAATCTCATTAAAACCAGAAATTAATAATTATATATATATTATATAAGTACAAATTAAACATTATATATTGTTGGTTTTATATTCACAATGAATATTAAAATGGATCAATCCATTTTATCTACTTAGATGAAATTTATTTTAACTTTTATAGTAAAATTAATTTTTATATTCGTTTAAAGTGTCATACATTTGATAAATATTTTTATATTTAATCTAATAACCCACAATACTACAATTGTGAAAACATGAGTTATTATCCTATACACCATAAAATTAGATATTATATATCTTAACTAAATTTAATTTTTAATAAGTAAATATAAATAATTTTTACATAAACAAAATAAAATAAGTATTCTATTTTTAAAATCAAAATGTAATGTAAAGTTCATTATTTTGGTTTATTTTGTGCATATAGAAACTTAAATTAATGTTTATAGTTTATAAATAATTGATATATTAAAATTAATTTAATATATTTATTATTTGTTGTAAATAACTCAACTTTGGTTATGGAAATTTTATTTTTTATTGTTGAATTCCAATTTAAATTAATATCAATTACAATATTATTTTAATAATAATTCAAAATTAATGAATTATTTAAAAGTTTATAAATTTTGATAATGAAAGATAATGGTATTAAATCTTCAAAAATGCCAAAGTATATCAATTATTTGTTCTAAAACATTTGAATGTTTCAAAATATTAGAAGAGTAGTGACCAAAAGCATATTGCGATAATATCCTTAATAAGATTTGTAAATTTGTTTGGAAAATAGTGAAAACATAATATTTCAAAATTTTATAAGAGTAAAAAATATGGATGATTTTTCTTTAATATCATTGATGTCATTATATATACTTTGAAGTTTACAAATGATATCATTTTGAAAAAAAAAACATTTTGTTATGGTCATTCAGTCTTGATTTAAAAAAATTATGGGTAAATAAAGAGAATATTATTTCAAATTAAAGAAAACTTAAATATCCATGAAATCATTTCTCATGGAATATGATATATTTTATTAAAATATAAATATTTATTAACTTATAAACTTATAAAGAAAAATATAAAGGAGACAGTCTTGTACGTAATATCAGAAAACAACTAACCTTCGTCATCTTTATAGATACAAAGCTACCTGAGTGGTTCGCAGAATCTACATAAATTTGTATTTTTTATATTGATGACAAAAAAAACTACACCAATATAGATTTTTATAAACTGAGTGGGGAGGAAGGGGGAACGTGTATTAACATCGGTTAGACTAGACCTGAGTATTTTAACCTGGATCCGTAGACCCGATTCGAAACCGACCCGAAAATATCCAAACCGGAACCAATCAGAAAGTTTATAAGTACATGTTGGGTCCAAAAATTTTCTACCCGAATAGGTCTGGACTCGAAAAGAACCGACACAAATAGATTTGACCCGACAAGAACCGATTCATACCCGACTTAAAAACATTAATATCAAAAACTAGGTTTTATTATGTTCTATTTCCTATATTTTATTTTATAATTTAGTTGAAATATTTTTCTTGTTAATAATTTTTGTTAAAATTTTTGTAATATTTTCAAGTAATATGAAGCTTTAGGTGTAAAATTTAGAATTCAATTTTTTTTTAGTTTTAATAGTTTATTTTAAGTTATTTTTAAGTTATTTTAAAAGATTTTAGATACATATGACATATTTTGACTAAATATATATGACATATTTTGACTAAATTTGATTAAATTTGTATATTTTTTTCTTTTTAGATTTTGAATACCTGAACCCGACTCAGATCCGAAAAATTATGGGTATTTTATAAGTATTTTAATTGTAGACCCGAACCGACCCGGATCCGATCAAGAACCGACCCGAAAATTTAAAAGTACCTGTTGGGTCCAAATGTTTGAGGTCCGAAAGAACTAAAGGAACCGACCCGAACACGATCCGAAGACCCGAATGCCCAGACCTAGGTTAAACATTGGAATCACTATTATAACAACTAAAACATGATCCGCACCCTAGTTAAGTTATTTGATTTAACTTGTTTTTAACGTAAATTCATAAACCACTAATTTTAAAAAAATATCCATGTATATTTTTTATTTTTTGTAAATTACATTTAGAATAAAATATATTATTTATAATTTAAATGTTTGATAATAATATTTTCCATTTGTACGTATATTATATTTAAAATAATCAGCGACTTCGACTAGTATGGATTCAGGTTATTGTTTTTCTACTGGTTTGTTATAATCAGTCAAATAAACTGAAAACATCAATTAATAAACACAATTACTCGGCATTGATTTTACGCCATACCCAATCACCAAACAGACCTGCATTTGACCAAGAATGCAACATCTTTAAGATGCTAGTTGGTGCCTTGGTGATAAGATGAATTTATTTCAGAAATCAATACGAGACATGAGAATAAGATAGACTAGAAGTCTATAAACATAGAATACGAATATAATATTAGTATATGGTAAAGTATATCCTAGGGGGCTGGAAAGATTTAAAAAGAGGGGCCGAAATGAGTGTTATTAAATAATGTTGGATAATGCATCACTATAATATTTTAACATACTTCTTATCCCATAATCAATTGAGTCATTGAGATGTCAAGTCATCCTCCACGAAAGTACATGGGGGATCTGTAAACTAAAATTTACTTGGATTATGAAGAACCATTGCAAGAACTTATACCGGGGTGGCAAAAGCTAGCAGAGCATAGAACTATCATTTCCTAGAGATTATGAAGAACCTGTATAACTCTTGCAGTGGTAATGAAGCTTTTAGCGTGAAAAAAAAAAATTACGAAGAACCTGTAACATCTCGATTTCGGTTTTATTTAGAAAAGTTTAAAAAAATAATTTGACTACCTATATTATTAAAGTATATTTATTTTTTTTATTACATATTCATTTAAAATTCTAAAAAAAAGTGTGATTAAAATAAAGTAATAGAATGGTAGATGAACGATATTGTTCCAATGATGCCAAAGTATAAAAAAATCATGTGATAATTACAGGAAGTAAACACGATTTAACATAAATAACATGTGGATCCAATAACCATAGACGGTCGAGATATTTAAGAACTATACTCGCTGATTATTGATTTGATATCACGAATATATGTAATTGTTTTGTGAAATTTGAACTATGACGTTTATTTATGTGTATATGTTTTTCCATCCTGAATGTGACAGAACTGTTTACAAATACATCACGAATACATCGTCTGGAAATATGATATTACTTTTTAAAAACTATAACTCTTCAATATACAATTGATTTTTTATATATAAATACTATAGAATAGCACTGAGAGAAAACTATCACAGAATAGTTTTCAATAGTTAAAATGATTAAAAGAGGTTTCATCAAAAAATGAAATTGCAATTATACTCATACTCTATAGATATATAAAATAAATAAATATTAAAATACATCTTTTTGAACTTTAAAAGCAAATTTAAAAATAATTTAAGAAAATCTTCTTAAATTTGAATTTACGAAAACATTTCTTAATGTGTTTGACATCATTTTAATTTGTTTTAAGAAATCTTCCTGGAGAAGTAAAATATATGCATAAATTAAAAAGATATTGATACATATATATAATATCTTCATTGAATATATTAAAATTTTCATATATGTAAAGTTAAAAATACATTTTAAAGGTGTGTTTAAGAAGATTTTCATAAATATATATTTATGAATACTTTATTTAATTTGAATTATATGTCTCATTAAAATAAGTTTCATTAAAATAAGTTTCATAAAAAATGAAACTACAATTATATTCATACTCTATAGATATATAAAATAAATAAATATTAAAATACATCTTTCTGAATTTTTAAAAAGTGATTTTTTAAAATAAAAATTTAAGAAAATATTCTTAAATTTGAATTTAAGAAAATATTTCTTAATTTGTATGATATCATTTAAATTTGTTTTATAACATCTTCCTGAAGAAGTGTAATATATTCATAAATTTAAATTATATATATATATATATATATATCTTCATTAAATATATGGAAATTTTCATAAATATGTCGTTAGAAATATATTTTTAAATGTGTATTCAAGAAGATTTTCATAAAAATATATTTATGAATACTTTATTGAATTTGAACTATATGTATATTTAATAAGATATTTAAAAAATATATAACATTTTCCTAAAGTTTTCATAAGACTTTCATAAACTTTATATCTAAATTTTATAAAGATGTTATACATATTTAAAAGAATCTCTGTAAATTTTCGAGAGATTATATACTGAAAAATATTTTTTTAAACAAATATACATATAAATTGAATTCAAGAACATGACATACAGATTTAGGAACAAATTTCTAAGTATACGTACAAACTACATTTAAGAAATATTTATGAAGGTATTTCTTGATTTAAAATTTCTTACAAATTTAGAAAAATATCATACATGAAGTTCTTTCTAATTTTTTATAATAACATTTCTATAGTTCTATTTGGAAATAGATAAAAAAATTAGAGAAAAAATCGACAAAACATATTTTTGATTTTATCCTTTCAAAAATTTAATATATATATATATATATATATATTAAAATTTAATAAATAATAAACTAAAATTATAAAAAGATGATAAAAGTGTCAATTATTCTTTTGGTAAAATCTATTTTGGGCATGTTGGGTTTTAAATGCTATTTTATGAATAAAAGCAAAAAGACTATTTAAGAGGTTCACCTTTTATACTAAAATGTTTATAAATAGAAAATTGTATTTTTTTTACTGAAAATGCTAATGAATAACACAAATGGTTGAAATCGTAACTATTGAATCATTATGAACCATTTAGTTATTGAACCATCACCACTTGATTACCTGGTTAGCGGTCAAGAATCGGCTATCAACAGGTGATAGGATGCGCTCTTGGGGGATGACGCAATGCTGCACACTGTGTGGAGAGATTAATGAGACAAGGGATCATTTGTTCTTTGCATGTCCATACTCATTCACAGTGTGGCACAGCATGGCAAATCGTATTCCTGAATCCCATACGGACCCAGATTGGCAAATGACTCTTGATCATCTACAGGAATTGAGAGCTGGTGCGATGGATACTATCCTCCTCAAATTGTTATTTCAGGCTACGATCTATCACATTTGGAGAGAGCGCAACGCGCGAAGACATCACACTGGTTGGATAGCTACTGATTCAATGTGCACTTTGATTGATAAAGCGATGAGGAACCGCATATCATCACTCAAGTATAAGGCATGACATAAGTACACGGGATTGCTTCAGAGATGGTTCTTACACACTTTGTAGGCTTACACACTTTGTAGGTTCACAGCTCTTTTTCTTTTTCGGGTTATTTCACTACATAAATAGGCATAGAAGTCTTATAAATTCTTTTGTAAATGTTCCTTCCCTATATGGATGAATAAATTTGAAATTTCATCAAAAAAAAAAAAAACTGTTTAGTTTTTTTTTTATGTAAAAAACTCAAGCGTTGTAAATAATTCCTCCTAACGAGAATTTAACCTAAATGGAAAAGTGCTTACTAAACACTCACTTACCACCAGACCAACATCTCTTTGATTAAACTGTTTAGTTAGTGAATTAAAAATAGGATTTCATATTTTAACGCATGTTAATAGAAATAAATATATCCGTTAGAGCCATACTTACCCTTAAAGAAAAAGGCAACAGTCCCAGGCCCCCAACTTTCTCATCAAATTTTAGGGCCCCATTTATTATCTTGACTTATTTCTTTTTTTTACTAGTTAATTGATAGAGAAAAATATAAATGAACTATTTTAAGTTTTTAACTAAAACAAATACCAAAATATATATTATTTCTGTCTTTCAGGATGTTAATAGAAATATTTATATTCATCTTGTGCATGTGATAGATTGTCTACATAAATATGTTATTGTTTTTTGAAGAAATTATGTTCTCCATTAATTTCAGTTCTGTTGTTTTCGTGTTTTACGATGTTTTAATTGTTTTCTTAAAGTATTACCTATTAAATTATTAATTGTGTTTCATAAATTATTTGATGTAATAATCCATATATAGCTATTGTAAAAATACAAAATATTGTATATATATTAATCGCTCTCTCTCTCTATATATAAACAAATCTATTAAAATTTTCTTTGCAAAACAGAAAATGATTTATATGAAGTTTTAAAATTTAATCTTATATAAAAAATTTAAAAATCATAAAATATTTTTATTTTATTTAATATACATAATGTTTTACTGTTTATAATTTTTTTCTAGCAAGAATTTTTTTAAAAACATTGTTTTTTGTCATAGGCCCCAAAAAATCTTCACACGGCACTCTCTGTTACCAAAGAATCTAAATACATAGTAACTAGGTGTTTTCCTGCACCATGTGCAGTAAAAAAATTTTAAAATATTTTCTAACAGATAAATATAAATTATATTTTTTTATTAATATTATAAATTTTCTTTTTCTTATTAATATTTTAATATAAATTTGATTTAACTGAACATTAAAATTAAGATAAAAACAATTTTGTTTTTTTTGAAATATATTTAAGAATGTGCATGTATATATTTAAAATTATAATCTTAGATAGATTTTTCTATCTATTTATTTTAATTAAATATATTAAATAAATATGTAAAATTGCATAATTGTCAAAAATTAAAATTAAACAATATTTATAAAATCTGTAGATATATATATATATAAGAAACTAATGATTTTACGATTTAATTTGATTTTACGATTTAATTTTTATAATTTTCTAAAAATATGTATATATTTTTGAAATATTTTAATTTAAATGATATTTCAAAATTTGAAATGCCATAATTGAATATATTTATTTTAATGATGATTTATGAGTTATTACCATATTTTAAAAAAGTTCAAAAATATAAATCGACAATAAATGTAATACATGAGTTATTACCATATTTAAAAAGTTTACCAAAAATATAAATTAACATTAAATATAATTGTCCATGTCATATTAATCTATAAGACATGTCATCAATTTTAGTAGCCATGTCATATTATTTTTGTGAAAATGATTGTATAAGACATGTAGCAAATCACTTCTCAAATATAGTCTAGGGGATGAAAATTTCATAATTGTCAAAAATTAAAATTAAAAAATATTTATAAAATCTGTAGATACCTATAAGAAACTAATGATTTTAAGATTTAATTTGATTTTATGATTTAATTTTTGTAATTTTCTAAAAATATGTATATATTTTTGAAATATTTTTAATTTAAATGATATTTCGAAATTTGAAATGTCATAATTGAATATATTTATTTTAATGATGATTTATGAGTTATTACCCTATTTTTGAAAAGTCCAAAAATATAAATCGAAAATAAATGTTATATATGAGTTGTTACCATATTTTAAAAAGTTTACCAAAAATATAAATTAACATTAAGTATAATTGTCCATGTCATATTAATCTATAAGACATGTCATCAATTTTATTAGCCATGTCATATTATTTTTGTAAGAATGATTGTAGAGAAGACATGTGGCAAAAATTGTCCATGTCATATTAATCTATAAGATATGTCATCAATTTTAGTAGCCATGTCATATTATTTTTGTGAGAATGATTGTAGAGATGACATATGGCAAAATCACTTCTCAAATATAGTCTAGGGGATTGTATAGATTAATATGACATGGGAATGAGTAGGACCGCGTTAGGATAATTAAATATAAATGATCTCTACATCATATAACTGGACCACTAGTTATTTTATTTTATTGCGAAAGGTTTTTTTGTTGTTGGTAGTTTCATTTCTTCACGCTAGAGCTATAATATAATACATAAAAATAAAATAAAAAATAATTAAGGGGTTAACATCATAGTAGAGTCACTTGGGTTAACATCATAGGCTTACTTTTATATTTTAAGTAAATATCCGATTCACAATTTAGTCTTATTGCTTTACGGCTTGGGTTATGTTAAAAATAAGATATTGCGAAGCCACATCAGGATAATCTTGAAGCATATGCGAGAATGTCACTATGGATATTCCTTTTCATTTCCCTAGTTTGTATATAGTTTTGTGGTAAAAGTATATTGTAGTAACAATTGATGGATATTTAGCAAATTCTTAGTTATTCTTTTGGGTTAAGGAACAAGACTAGAGCCTACTGACAAAGTACTTCGTCAGAAAATCTTAAACTGATAAGCCAAAACAGTGTTGAAAAGTACAAAATGTCGTAGAAAACTACAAAGGTTTTTTCTTTGACTCATTCAATACAAACTGCATATATTAGGAATCTATTCAATCCCTTTTTAATATAGTATTCACTCTAACTTTGAATTGATCGTTTAGATATCTTCATTATCCTGTAACTGTAACATAAACAATTATATGAATGTATAAATTAAATTTAGTCTGACGTGAATTTTTTTTTTTTTTTAGCAACTGTCTGACGTGAATAAACTTATATGAAACAAGATATATAACCAATATTTGAAAATGAACATAGCGGGATAAAAAAATTATTATAGCATCAACTTAAAATCTAATGGATAGAGGTAAAAAGTAGTAATCGTCTCTAAGATATGACATTTGCATATGGACATTACTGTCCGATTCAGTTTGCAATCTGCTAGAATGGTACATATCTGATTTGACTTTTACTGAATGCTATATATTTGTAACAATTGTTTAAGGTAAGAAGATGTACAAGTAGGCATGGTCTTTAGCATCAAGTGGTGATTAAGATCCGTGATTTTATTAACATAAACTCTGAAAAGAGAGACTTGTTCAAGCAATATAAAAGATCTGCGATTTGCAAATGGAGGTACTTTAATTTGAAAGAAAAAAATTATGAAAAGAGACTTGTTCAACTCATGTAGCTCCAAAACGAGCTCTGTCTCTCCTGATTCTACAGATTATTAGTTTTGGTTTGCTTATTTGTAGTTTTCCTTCAGATCATCACATCTGAAAATTAGATTAGCATGTACATTTGACTATATGACATCACGAGTTATTATAGATATCGAAACAGCTAGTCGTGTGATTCTAATTGTAACACAATACTTATATGTGTACATCTTGTTCACAGCTGTTTCAAACTTGATCGGTCATTTAAAGATAATGTTACAGTGATTACAGGTTACTTTAAAACGTTGTCTCGTTTAACTAAAACATATAACTGATTTTCAAATTTGATTTTGACAGAGCACAAGTTGTGAACTGTGGTTAGGAAGCAAATACATACTATTTATTCAGATGGATTGAGTAAGGAATAAAGTGGTCCACTAATTTTTTTTTAACAGAAAAATAAAGTGATCAACTTATTTATTTGTTTTTGAATATTATTGATTGCATATATCATATAAATCTATTGAAACATTTGGCATATTCGTTTAGATGTAACAAAAATACATATAAAACTAGGCAATTCTCCCATATAACCAAAAAATTAGTATTTTCACCAAAAATCAACAACGAGGAAAATGATCAAAATATATTTCATTCAACAGTGAAAAACCTATATATATTTATTTTATAGATATATAAATATAAATAATTATTTAAAGAAAAATTCAAAGTGAAATTAACTTTTATAGTTTTTGAATTATACATTTTTTGAATTAAACATTTTTATAAAAACATATTGAATTTTTTTTTTTCAAAATTTTATTTTAAAATCCAAAGATTCTTTCCGAAATTATTTTTAAACTTTTAAAAAGTATTAATTTAATTTTTAAATCCTAAACTCCGTCCCTCAAATACAAATTTAGTAGTTAATGCTAAAAGGTGAAAATATTTATTTATCTAATTTAATGAAACATTTCGGTTATTTTGAACATTGAAAGCTAACTTTTTAAAGATCATTTAAAAAATTTCTCTATAAAACTTGGTGTGACATAAATAAGCACATATAAAGCTTGGAAGAGTTTGTATGTTTCTCCACAAATAAGCTCGGCACAAACGCATAAGAGTAATTTATTTAAAAAAAAAACTGGACTCAAGAATAAAAAAACCAACAAAAGTTAGTATAGAATGTATTTTGTTTTGGGGTTGATGATGCAAAAATAAAAGAGAGAGGAGGGTTGGTGGTCTAAACAAGAGTCACTGTCGTAAGGATGTCGAGTGTAAAGGTGAAAGACCTAATCCGTTCGTTTGCTTTGCGTCATGGAATACAATTCTGTGCGATGTTTGTTTCTCCTTTTTCTTAGGCTTCAAATTGATTACGCAAACTATTATACATCACATGTACTTAAGATAGTATATGTTAACCTAAAACTTTTGACAAGTGGACTTAGAAGAAGCAAGAAATCAAGAACCGTATCAGAAGAATGAGGTCCATAAAAGAGAAGACAGTCTTTGTCCTTTTCTTTATATAGAGATTGAACACGTCCAAGTTCCAATACAAAACATCCCAACTTGATCACAAACGTGAAACTACCGATGGATGCAGAGTCTGCTTCCCAAATATATATTTAAACGTGTTTATTGTAAGTTGCTTATAGATTGTATTCGTGCTAAACCGAAATCAAGTGATACAACACAAACGTAGAAAAATCCTTCTGGTTTAGTTAGAATCTCCACAATGCATTACGAATAATGGGTCTTTTGAATATTAAACTAGTCCTACTTAAATCCATGACAAAGGCTTTTGAAGACGGTTGATTAAGAAGGCCAAGGCCCACGAAAAGCGAAGCGGGAGAGAGAAACCCTAAAAACCTAATCAGTCGTCTGCTTATATATAAAGCGAAAACCTTTGGATTCTCTTACACACACCAAAATCAAAGACGACCTGAAAACGCTAATTTTATTGCAGCAATCTCTGTTTATTATCTTGCTTTGGTTGTTGTTCTGTCTAGGAATGTTATTAGCTAAGCTGTATTGTAGATGCCCTTTCTCGATGTTTTTGGATCTATTACTTGTTTGCGAAAGTGATGATATGAAATTGTCGCCCCAGTCTTATTTGCATTCATTGCAACATGGTGATTGACTATTTTCGTCTGATTCTCTCTCAATTTTTTCTTTAAAAAAGGATTGGAAGTGAAGAAAAGGCATATAATTGTTTTGTGACATCCAGTCTGATCTGCTTCTGCAGAATTGAGTGATTTGCCATGTCCTCTGATCCTCTTTTAATTATAAATATGACTTGTGTTTTTATTATTGCAAAGTGTGGGGAATGAGGATGTTTATTAAACCATACGTCTGCAAATCTGAACTACAGTGTAGATTCATAGACATGCACTACCATCTGACCTCATGTTTTCTAACTATTTTTTGCTTCTATTTTTCTTAAACCTGTCTTATAATTTGGTTTGCTGCAATCGATGATGAATAAAATCGTCCATATTTAATGATAATCCCATGATTATTAAACACTAGATCACCATCTTTCGGCTGAGGTTGCAGTTTACTCTTCATATGTTTTTTCCTTTTAAGAAATTTTCAATGGTATTTGATTTACACTGTTAGGTTAGCGTTTCTCTTGTCGTAGTTTGCAGGTTGCTTTTCATATATTTTATATTTTTGTTCTTTTGCAGGTTATTTACATCTGAGACGGCAATATGTTTTTGATTTCATTTTTCGAGGATGGATTATAACCAAGAAATGTCTTTGTGACTATATTCTGTTGTTTCATCAACGTGTTTGTGATTGTAAATTTAAATTCTCTTAGTTTATATTGTGAGAGAGATGGCCGTCTGCTTTATTTTTATGTGATTGCAAGTTATAACCTTTAATCAGAAATAACATTTGATCAGAAATACAGCAATTGTCTGACAATTATTTTTTTAAACTTTTGCAAAAACAAAACATTCAAGGAATGGCAACACTATATGAACATGGATAAACATGGTCAGAACTAAATAAAGGGCTAGGTGCCATTACTGGACATTGAGCGGTCCAAACATGGATTAGATGTTAGTTTGTAGGTCTATCAGCTAAATCAAATGTTATTAGTCACGAAAATTGCAGAAAGCCTAGATTTAGGGTACGCAACAAATGTTAGATCAGAGATACATGCAAAGAATGACGTGTATTGAAAACTTTTGACTGAAACTTTCAGTAGAGAAACAGTTTTGAGTATACAAAACGAATTCATCTGTCATTGTTTACAATGAAAATTGATTTTGATGGAACAATGCTTATGGAGACGTGGGTTGAATATCTGAATAAAGCCTATCTAATCTTAAATATCTTTACAAATACAAAAAATGCCACATACTGATTCTCTAAAATACAAACAGTTGTTCTTTTTGTAAAGAGCATGGATAAGAACACCTAGCCGTAGGGATTGACATTAATAGAGCTCTTTCTGTGTCTCCATCCATTCGTAGATCGATCAATTTGATCAGGTACTCCATGAAAACAGAATCACATGGCAAGGTGATTGGTCCACTGGTTGGGAGGCCGAATTCTTCTTCAGAGATCTTAAACAGCTCTTGGAAAACAGAATTGCCCAGGTAACTTAATGGAAAAGCAAAGCGTGCTTTATCCGCCGTGTAAACAACAAAACAACCTTTTTCTACTGCTGTTGAGCTGCTAGTAGATGTACTTGATCTTTGGAATGAGATTCTTTTCCTGTGTAGGGCTGCTCTCTGTTGCCATTTCTTGGCCATCTTGAGTAGCTTCTTTGTGTTCATCATTATTTTTAGGGAAATGACTTGTTTCAATCAAAAAGCACAAGGGATTTGTAATTAACTTGTGTTGTATAGCTCTTTGAATGCAATGTATATAGATGAGTAATCCCATAGGATCGTTGTACATATATATAAAGAGAAGCTAAAGTTTGGATAAACTTAGAAATACCAAACCAAACATAGCACATGTTTCTGTCTTTGTTGTATATGATAAAGGGTCCCAAGTTAGTAATCAATCTTGTATGCTCAATCAACTTGTGGACTAAAACATCTTCTGAAAAGACATGACCATGTGATTAAACTTTTAGATACAAAGACGTGCAAGTGAACGAAAGATACTTGTAGGCCCTTTGATGTTCTCAGGGAATTTAAAACCACAAACCTGAAAAATTTCAGTGGTTATGGTTAATTCTAGAGTCCTTTAATATTAAATTCCTTAAAAGTCGGGAGAATTTAGTTGGCTTTTAACCGTTAAGCTTCAAAACCAACGGTGCAGCCCTGTAACAATTTTGGTAATGAGTAAAAAAGTGTCACAGAACCCTTAAGGTTGTTTAGCAAAATGAAACCCTCAAGGTACATTTTGAAAACTATTTACCAGAAGTCTATGCGAAAAGCATTTGCTGACCGTTATGTTCTTGTTGCCACATACATTGTAAAGAGCATCTCTCACTTGGAGACAAGAATTGGTAGAGTAACCAGAAAGACCAAACTCATGCTTTTTTTTCTTGACCAAACTCATGCTAAGTAAAAAGTAATCTAAATCCGAAATATAGAAAAGGGACTAAACTATATTTTGGTGCAGCACATGATATGGTAAAAACAAACATGTCATACTGAAGAAGATGATGATGGCCATGTAGATAAGTCCATAGATTAGACGTCCAAAAATCAACTACTCTTTTAATATTTCTTATTTCCTCGGTACATATTAAGTTCGTATCATAGGAACGACTCTTTCGTGTAATAATCTTTTGTTACATGTGCATCATATCATAGGAACGCCTCTTAACAGTTGCACCATTTCTGAGACGGAAAGTTTTCATAATTAGACATTTCTTAGTGAAGTATCTTGAAGATTTTTTACCGTCAACTTTATATGAAAGCATGAGTACAAGTGATATTGACGTTGTTCACTTTTCCTTGTTTGCAACAGAAGTTGATTTTGATGAGAAGAGATGAAGATAATCATTTGTATTTCTGTGTCTATCTAATACAGAAACTGCTACACTTTAAAATACAAGCAAATGTTGACTACTACTTTGATCTTGTAATTGCAAAGAGCATTGCCAAGAACATCTAGCATTAGAGATTGACATTAGCAAAGCCTTTTCTGTATCTTCATCCATTCGTCGCTGGACCAATTTGATAAGATACTCCAAGAAAACAGAATCAAATGGCAATGTGATTGGTCCTTCTGTGGGTAGGCCGAACTCTTCTTCAGAGATTTTCAAGAGTTCTTGGAAAACAGAGTTGCTCAGGTAACTTATTGGAAAAGCAAAGCGGGCTTTGTCCACCGTATAAACCACGAAGCAACCCTTCTCTACTGACGTTGAGCTGCTACCAGTAGAAGTCGACCTCTGAAATGAGATCCTTTTCCTGTGGAGGGCTGCTCTTTGTTGCCATTTCTTGACCATCTTGATTAGCGTCTTTGTGTTCATTACCATTTTCTGAAAAATATTTAATTAAAAAAGCTAGAAGTACAAAGAAAGAGAACAGATTTTGTAAGTTCTGATTTAGCGCTCTCTCTGAATGATAGTTATGAATGATGAAAAATACCATTGCCTTGATTCATTTTATAGAAGGAGAAACCTAACCAGACACAACACCTGCCTATGTTTCTACTCTATCTGATCAATGATGGTCCCAAGTTGCATAATCAATTGCGCACAAAACAAATTGTGGACTATACAGCTTATGGTGAGAAGACATGATCATTTGGGTATGAAAATTAAAAGCTTTGGGTGTGATTGTTAATGGCTGTAGGTGCTGTCAAAAAGCACCATTTATTTCTAAAGCACCAAATTTACATCAATCAAGCTTTAATGACTTTTTAAAAATCACAGCTCCAGAAATAATCTACAGCTCTTTAAGTGCTTTCTAAAGCCAAATATTTAAATCAATTTTTTTGAGCTTTCCACAAAATCTACAGCAATAAAATTTAAAACCAAAGTAAAGAATCTACAGCTTTTTTTCTACAGCATAAATTTCAAAGCAAAATCTACAGCAATAAATTTTCTACAAGAGTTAATTACCGTGTATATGATACTTACAACAAAAATTGAGAATTTGTAAACAAGAGAAGACAAAAAATACCAAACTCATGCTTCTTGACACCGTTTTTTATTAGCATAAGGGTCCCATGTTGGTGAGTAGATCTATTAGCTATAAGCCAATGTGATAACAAAAATAATAGGTCAAGAAATTATTAGGGGACAACAAATCTGTGGTGAAATCAGGGACAAAGTTGTGGTTACAATTAATGATCAGAGAAATAGATAGACACAAAGAATTACATGTGTTGTTGAATCAAAGACGAAGATCCTTATGGAGACATCTCGTGTCTTTATTAGTTCTTTCCCATTCTAAGATATTCATAGGGACAACTGGTGAATTGCTTTGACTTTTTATTACTATTGTGGAGCTATAACCTTGGTGTGAATAACAAATGATTTTGAATAGAAGTAAAATTCTTAACCCAATAACAAATAAAATTTTACTATTTTTTTGGTCAAAATAAATTTTACTATAGTTTTAATATTTATTGAACTAAAAGCAATGGTCTCAAAATTTTATAAATATTTCGAATTTTCTAGCAGTCCAAGACATGTATATTTCAAGAACGAGATTCAAAAAAACTATTGTAATGTTTTGCATGTTAGTTGCATATGCATATCATTGCAGCACCGGTTCTATGGAGAATCAACACCATTTGGTAAGAAGTAGCATAAGTTGGCTGAGACATAAGGTTACCAGAACTCTCAGCAGGCACTGGCTGATTATGTAGTCTTGATAAGAAGCTTGAAGCAGAATCTATCATCCCAGGCATCAACTGTGGTTGTCTTTGGTGGCTCTTATGGTGGAAGTAAGCTCACACCCACCACTGTCAATGGAATAATAACTTCGAATTATTTAACTATCATTCCTTATAAACTATGTTCTGTTGTATGTTATGTGTTGAGACAGTGCTTGCAGCGTGGGTAGATTGGGAGTCAAGCATCGACCACATTGGAACACCACAGAGTTTGCCGGGAACGTTAGTTTTTGTATTGTGTCCTCTCTTATTTCTTCCAGTCCATGGATCGATTTCAATAAAATGAGATTCTTGCCATGCTTAGTAGAGAATTGAGTCAGTGTTGAAGAGGTTTGGAAGCAACATCATATTCTCCAATGGAATGCATGATCCGTGGAGCCGTAGAGGGTAAGTAATACTTCGTGATGTTAAAATTTTATTGGATTTAGATCTTGACATACTGATTTTTGTCACATATTTTGTCAAATGGCGGTGTTGAGAAAAACTGAAACCCAACATTGTTTGCATATTAACAGGGCAGCTACGAAAGACAACCCCAAGTGGCTGAAAGAGCAGAGGTGGCCATTATTAAGAAATGGATCGGTGAATATTACAGAGATTTGAAAGAATAAGGAAGATCAATAGAAAGCCGAAGGTTAACAAATAAAAACTATGGGTCTATCAAGTAGTTTGAAATTCAGTTTCAGTGTAATAAATCAAAACTTGATGTTTATGAAACCAAACAAATCCAATATTTTAAGTGAAAGATATGAAAAAAATGAGAATAACTTTTTTTTTCTTTTGAACACAAACAAATAGAATAGCAAGAACTAATATTTCATTGCTTAAAATACAAGACCGGTTTGGTTTAATAGACATAGACACGACGCCGTATAAGTAGTAGACATCGTTAAAATATTCAAGATCGGTTTGGTTTAAGTGGAAAATATAACTGTAAACGCAGGACCGGTTCAAATTCAAAATAATTGGCTCAGTTTTTAAAATAAAGCCGTTAGAAAACGCGTCTTCACCAAATGCATAAGTGATCTACGCCGTTAATTAAATGTAAACCTTAAGAATCGTGTGCGTCCCAATTTATTCCTTCTCCTGGGAAAATTTCTCTCGATCGACTCCTCGAAGATCTGCAAAACCGGAAAATCCGATTACGGTTTTTAGATTAGTAAGTGTTTCACTCTCTGTAAATCCTGAATTTGTTTTGAGGATTTCTAAGTCTCGAGTACTCTTTGATCACGATTTTGTTTCTGGGTCTCCAATTTTTTTTTTTTAAATTGTTCAATCTTTGATTAGATTGTTTTTGATTTTCTTTTGAAGGTTGATTCCGCCTGAAACCCGATGTGATTGTTTGGGTTTCTCACACTCGCTGTCGAGGTACGTCTCTATATTATGTTGATTAGGGATTTTGTAAGGTTCGTGTTAATCATTCATCTGTTTCGCGATATCATTTTCGCGTTTTCAATTTGACTAATTGTTCAAAGTTCGATTTTCGCAGTGATCTTAGGTTTAGGGTTATTTTTCTTCGTTTTCGTTTTGGAGCGAAGCTTCTTGACTCATTCTTCGAGGTAAATAAAATATTTATGATTTAGGGTTTATCCTTTTCTCCCTTTGAAGCTAAGCCTTGAGGTTTGATGATTTTAATTTGAACAATCCTTTGTAAGTACATCACATACATACATACATACACTGCATGCATACATACATACATACATACATACCTATATACATTCATACATTCATTCATACATACATACATACATACATACATACATACATACATACATACATACAGTGTCAATTTATCTGTCACAGGTGATTTTGCTGGTGGTCAAACTCCTGTGAACAGATCCGTTTATCCATAGATTTTTGTGTTTAAATCATACTTCTCAGGAATCAATCCCAAATGGTTTCATCATCATCATCATCACTCTTGTTTCTCAATGTAGGTTTGGCTATAGGAGGAGTGTTGAAGATTGCAATCGTTACTTCACAAATTTTATTTCTGTATAAATTTCACACAAGTCAGCGTCATGGTAAGTGTCTGGACATGGTTTTGGTTTTGAACATATGATAGTATCTCTTGGAACAGGAATCTCACTTTGCCTTTTTTTTTACTCTGTTTTTTTTTTTGTCTGACAGAGTTACTGCTTTACATATCTTGAAGCTTCTCTGCGTGAAACCATCGTCGTTGAGGTAATTTATCCTTCGTTGATCATTTCTAAATGATGAGTGTTATCTGTCCGATTTTTTTTATTTTGGGTAACATTGTCCCGTGAGAAATCTTATGGTTGGTATAGTGCATGGTCTAAAGAAGGATGTTATGGGGATGGAAAATTAAGACTTGGAGTCTATTGGTTGGTAGTGCATGCTTGCTTGCTTTAACACAAAGACTATATGAAGATCATAGGCAAGCACTGATCTAATAGTGTTATCTGTCCGATTTTTATCTCGGATAACATTGTCCCATGAGGAATCGTTTGGTTGGTAGTGCATGCTTAAAAGTCTTAACACAGACTATGTGAGGAGGATGAGAAAGAAAATGACCCACGGCTTAGAAAAAAATCTTTTGATGGTAATGGCTTAAATAAGACTCATTGGATTGGAGAAAACGACCAACAACTTAAAGATGTATGCTTAAAAGTCTTAAAAGTCTATTGGTTGGTTGGTGGTAGTGCATGCTTAAAAGTCTTAAGACAGATTGTCTTTGCGATAACCACAAGAGACAGAGACTATGAGTTGGATGGGGTTTGGTTTACGATTTGTTGGATGGAAAGAAAGAAACGATCAACAGGTGAAATAAGCTTAAACGAAAGTCTTTCACACAAAAGACAATTATGGGGGTTGCTTAGAAAAGGGTCCTTGGTGTAATAAAAGAGTTCCAACGGCTTAAAGAAGTCTCTTGACAAAGACAAAAGGGGTGGGTTTTTACATATGCTGGATGGAAAAAAATGACCAGCTGATCAGACAAAAAAGGGTCCGTAAATGAAAGAACAGAGAAAAGACAAACAAAAAAAAGTCTTGAAACAAAGACTATGAACCACAAGGCTTTAAAAACTATGTCTGCTTGGTAAATACAAGGCTTAAAAAAAAGTAAACAAAGACTATGAGTTGGATAGGGGGTATAATGACCAACTCAATCGAAAACAGTTTCTGCTTTGTAAAAGGTCAAGAGAAAGACTATGAGTTGGATAGGGGGTATAATGACCAACTCAATCGAAAACAGTTTCTGCTTTGTAAAAGGTCAAGAGAAAGACTATGAGTTGGTTTGTAATTTTGGTGGATGGAAAGAATGAACAATTCCTTAAGACAGAACTGATACAAAAAACAACTAATGGCTTTGGAATGTCTCTTGACAAAGGCTGCCAACGGCTTAACGAATCATAACACACAGAATCTAAACAAGGATTATGAATCGAAAAGGATTTTATGAATCGAAAAGGATTCTTTACTTTAGACAAAAGACAATATGGGCCCGTTGGATGGAAACATTGACCAGCGGCTTAGGAAAGAAAGAATGTCCCTAGATGAATAAAGAAGACTAATGGCTGAGAGAGTTACTTGTTGGATGAAGAAAATGACAAACAGCTTTTAAAAACCATAAGAAAGACTACATGAACTAAAAGAGTTAAAGGCTTTAACAAACTGTTCAAGTTTTTCGAGAAAGACTTGAATATGGTAAATCAACTTACACTTGCTGTATGAAATGATACCTAAAGGGCTTAAAGAAACCAAACTGCTTAGAGATTCTTGACACAATGATGATGAATCAAACACAGATTCTTATTTAACCACACGGCTCAGAAGTCTCTTGAGAAAGTCTATGTCATAGACTTGCTGAATGATAGAAAACAACTAACGATTTATTGTATTGATAAAAAGACCAACGACTTTAACGAAAATTCATAAGGTAAAGCTTCTTGAAAATATGAATTGACAACAGGTTCTTATGTAACCACATGGCTAAGAAGTCTTCTGAAAAAGACTCTATGGCTTGGTCTTGGTATACTAACCAATGGCTTTAAAATGTCTCAGGATAATGACTATGGATGGAAAAAGGCCCACGGCTCATGATTGAGACATGAGAAAATGGATAGATAACTGATTCTTTACTCTGCCAGGCGACTTCAAACTAAAAAAAAGTCCCAACACACAGACT
The DNA here is from genome assembly GCF_000801105.2 of Raphanus sativus. NCBI lineage: Eukaryota > Viridiplantae > Streptophyta > Magnoliopsida > Brassicales > Brassicaceae > Raphanus > Raphanus sativus. The sequence continues at coordinate 12,739,299 of NC_079511.1, forward strand.
ATGAACCATAAGGTTTAAAGAATTGTTTCTGCTTTGATAACCACACAAGGCTTTAAAAGTTAACAAAGAGTATTGAGTTGGATGGAAATAATGACCATCATACTCTGAAACCAGTCTTAAACAGAGACACCAATGGCTTAAAGATTCTTAACAAAGATTATGAATCTAAAAGAGATTCTAACTTAAGGGCTTAAAGAAGACTTCTAGGATGGGATAAGACAACCAATAGCTTAAAGATGGGGGAAAAACGGCTAATGGCTTAAAGGTGTGTGTTAAGACAAAGACTATGAACCACAAAGCGTAAAACAAACTGTTTTCTGCTCGGATAACCACAAATATACAAAGACTATGAGTTGGATGGACATAATGATCAAATCTTAATACAAAGACAATGGAAGAATGTCAAGCTTATCTGAAATCGGTCTCCACATAGAGACTAAATCAAAATAAGGTTGCACAAGGAAAAAAGACAAAGAATGAGTTGGTATTAGATTTTTTTTTGGGTAGAGAAACAACCCACGGTTTGGAAAAGTCATTGGACAAAGACATTGGCTTGGTTTACGTTTTGTTGGATTGGGAAAACAAACGACCAACAGCATAAGACAAACTATGGAAAATCTCTTAAGAACAAAGCTGATAAAAAACAACTCACGGATTTGAGAAAGTCACACAGCTTAGGAAAGTCTTTTGACAAAGGCTACCAACGGCTTAAAAGATCATAATGCAAAGTTTCTTAAACAAGAATCAAGAGATTCCTACTTAAATAAAATTTGTTGGATGGGGAATAATGCAACCAACGGTTGAAAGATGTCTTAAGATAATCTCTGAAAAGTCCTTTGTTGGATAAAATGACTAATGGCTTAATTTAGACTTGTTGGTTGGTAAAGAAACGACCAACAACTTAGGAGAAGTCTTAACACAAAAAAATCTGAACTATGAATTGTCTTCGCGATAATCACAAGGCTTAAAAGTATAAGACAGACTATATGTTGACTTGTAGGCATGATGAATGGAAACAGTGACAAGCGGTTTAGAAAAAGGTCTTTAATGAAAAATGACTAATAGCTGAGACAATATTTGTTGGATTAAGAAAACTACGACAAACAGTTTGAAAAAGTCTTAAAGACAAAGACTATGGACCAAAAGGGTTAAAGACCTGTTTCTGTTTAATAACCCCAAGGTCTTAAAGTAGACAAAGACAGAGCTCAAACAAAATCTGTCATGACTTAAGAATATCTCTAGACAAAGACAACCTACGGCTTAGAAATGTCTAACAGCTTAGAAAAGTCTTTTGAGGAAGACTTTGTATCTCAGTTTATACTTGTTGGATGATAAAAACAACTAACGATCTGCTGTACAGAAAAAAGAACAACTGCTTAAAGATTCTTGACAAAGATTCTTATTTCCACACGGCTTAGAGAGTGTCAGAGAACTGACATGGCTTAAAAAGTCTTTTGAAAAAGACTATGGATTGGTTTTGGTAAAATGAGCAACAACTTAAAGAAGGTCTCAAAACAAATAATTTAGATGGAAAAACAATCAGCGGTACAAAAAAAAAGATGGAAAACAACCCACAGCTAAAATTAAATAAATCTCTCATGACTGAGACTGTTGGACGGATAACCGATTTTTTACTCTGCAACACCGTTTTGAATAGTTTTTTTCAACACACAGACTATGACACAAGGCTCAGAGAACTGTTTCTGCTTGACAACCACAAGGTTTAAAAGTATGCAAAGACTATAAGTTAGATGGAATTAATGACCAACTCTTACGACAAAGATTATTATTATGAATCTACGAGAGATTCTAAATTAACGGCTTAAACAAGACTTGTAGGATGGGAAAAGATGACCAATAGCTTAAGTGTCTTAAGAAAAAGATTCTGAAAGAGTCCTTAGATGGGAAAAAAACACAAGCAATGGCTTAACACTTGTTTGATGGGGAAAAAACACAAGCAATGGCTTAAAGATGTGTTAAGAGAAAGACTCTGAACTGAGAACTTAAAAGTCTTGAAGGACCAATAAGATAACTAAGGCTTAAGAAAGTCTTTAAGGCAAAAACTGTAAATTGATTATAGATTCTTTACTTTGTTTTACCCACGGCTTAGAGAGTATAATGATTCGTCAAATGGCTAATACGACCAACAGTTTCAAGGAGTAGGAAACAAAAATCGATTTTTTACAAAGTAAAGACTAATTAGTTCTGATTTTTGTTTTCCAGGTATGTGTTTCAGAAGGTATTCAAAACAAGGTTAGAGATTTTGAGGAGATTTCAAGTGTAGCAGACTTTTCTGATAGGTATGTGGTTTTCAAACTTGCTTGTAATTTTAGTTTCTGAGATTCACAAGTAGGAGAAACATATGTGAAATCAAGATTAATTTCATTTTCCACTAAACACGTGTTTGAATAAGCATCCAAATCTTAAGATGTTTATTTGTTAGCATCCAAATCTTAATATATATGCCAATATTGATTTTCTAAGGTATGTGCTTCTCTTATGGACACCCAAATTTTTTTTTTCTAACATTTATAAATCATTGGTGAAGTATGGATTTAGTACCCTATTTAATAGTGTATAACTTTGCATTTGAATCAATGTTGCTTAAATGAAGCCTTTTAATGTTTCAGAGTTACCACGTCTCTGTTTTCGTAGAGAAAACACTGGTCATTTGAAATTATGCAGGTTAGTGGGTTCCTTTGATGTCTCTGTTTTGATTCATTAAGTTCCAAGTCTGGTTTTGGTGTTGGCTTACTCATTTATTTTGATCTTGTAGGTCGTATTTGCTTCTGGATCAACAGATTTTAAATCCTAGTGTGGTGTATTTCAAACCTCCAGAATGGCAAAAACATACATGCATAAATACATATATGCATTCATACATTCATAATTGATACCATTATTCATTGTTACTGGCTTCACTTTTTTGTTTGATTCGTTTGCTAATTTATGTGCTTGCTTGCTTTCTTGATGTCTTACTTCTTAATTAACTCCATTGATTCAGTGTTTCACTTCTTAACTTGCTTTGTTGATTTGTTGTTTATTTGGTTCCTTTTGTTTTCGCTTCCTTACTTCCTCCCTTGTGTGTGTATTCACTTGCTTCCTTATACTATTTTGCAATTCCTTATTAGCTTTTTTCTTACTTATCTTGCCTACCTCCCAAAGAGTTTTGTGATCTGATAATATCGACAATATTATCATCTTTGATTTTGTCTGTCATACTGTAGAAAAAATTATCCATTTGATAAGAAAAATATTTTTAATATTGGCACATTTATATTTTGTGCTTATGGTGTCAGCAATATATATCGTGATTAGAAAATATAAAGTAGTTATTATCAATCTATATTTGATAAATAGATATATCTTGGAGCTTATGTAAATATTTATCTCTTTTGACTAGACAATCCTTTTTTTTTTGAAACACTGACTAGACAATACATATTATCTATGTTTTGGTGCTTGTCTTCATTTTATTAAATGAATATATCTTGGTGTCTCTTACAGATATTTACTTGGGTATAAGTATGACTCATATGGTAGAATTTTCCTTGAGTCTTGTATGTATTTGTTTTGCCTGATGCTCTAATTCCTTGGTGATTGTTCCAAAATTTTACAGTGACATCCTTAGAGTCAATTGGTTGTTATTTGAGTAATTTTTAGAATTGTGCATCATGATTCTTACATGTATGATTATTGTTTAACTTTTTATTCCTTTAAAATGTGTATCAGTTGTTTTGACTTTTATAATATAATGTTTGGAAATATTTCAGTTATGGTATTAGACTAGTGTCTCTCACTTTGTCTTAACATAGTTGCTTGAAACTTGGTTTCTTTGCCAAAACTGAAGAGTTCAGTTCATGGTCTCTGTTTTCTTTTCTACATGAATATTTTTGTTATAAATTCATATTTCTTATTGTTGGTTGTTGCCTAAAATGGATAATTTAATTTCAGTGTTGATAAACAATGATTTACATATTTTTTTGGCTTCGTGTTAGATCATAAGTTTTTTTTTTCATTCAAACACATTTGTTTGCTTATCCGACTATCTTGATCATTCTCTGTTAAGATTATTTTTGATCATGATATCATCGACGTGGTCAGATGATAACTATTTTTTAATCTTGAACTCTTGGAATAGTTGGTCGTGTAAAAAATGAAAAAAATTATTGAGAATATTATTTTTATACCTAGTTAAGAATCTCAAAGTGAAAATTATATACAGTAACAAAAATAGGATTACACGTACGGAAATTATGTAACAATTTTTTTCATATTAATATACTAATTAATTATTATGACTTTTTTGTTTGTTTTTATATATCAAACCGTCGCTAGAAAGCATTTTGCCTTGAAGTGTATCAGTTGGCAAAATGATACAGGCATTTTAACAATTGGCAAGTATTTACAAGGATCTCACTCGTTTTGGACATTTACCAATTACGACCCCGCCTGTGAGCCTGTGAGGAAACGAAATGCGATCAGATTGTGAGGTGTGAAAGTAGCGACGTCGTTTTGACTATCACATTCACGCTTCAGCTTTGTGAGACAAAAAAATTTCAAAATAGAGCATTTGTCCGTCACCGCAATATCGCGAAGGTCGGGGTTTCTTGTGATATTCTGTAGGTCTCGTTGGATCTGTTCGTAGCAAGCAACTCCGTCTGTCCTCCCTGTGTATGCTATTGTCCAAAATCGATGGTGGTCTGTTGAATATCTTACATTTTGATCTTTAATTTGTAAATTCTAACAAGTCTCATTCTCTTATTGTGTTTAATTTTAAAACTCTCCTCTTTGAAAAAAAAAAAGATTATTTTTATTATCCAGATTCTATCTAATGATGTAATTTGTATGAGATGATTCTTAATCAAGAAACCTTAATTATGGAATCATCTGGAATACATGTGAGTTACTTTGGTGTATAAGTAACCAATTCTAACTAAGGTAGCTTGAGATTTTTTTATCTGTTGCTTTAGGAACACTTTTGAAAAGATTGTTTATCTCTTTTTTTTTAAACATCCTTCCTCTGTTTTTACTTATATGTTGTGTGACAGACAGATTGTGGAAGTGATGATCCTGAGCTCAATCAGGAGATGGAGAAGCTGTTTGTGGATCTTCTCACTGAAGATCTGAAGCTGCAAGAAAGGTTTGCTTCACTGTCAAAACTTCAGTGCATGAATAAAATGCAGATGTAAGCTACTTTTGCATCTAGACTCTCTATACTTGCATTGAAGGGTTCATCTCCAACAGAGAGCTGTCTTATGAATATCCCATTTAAGAGTAAGGGAACACTATTGGGTTACATGGAACCTTAGCTCATCTTGGATTTAGTATTCCCTGGGATCATCTAGGAGTCTCTAATGGCTGCAACTTCATTTTGCAGATTACTCTATGTAGTTTTTGTAGCTTCAAATGAGAACTCAACATTTGCAGAGCTGGCATCCACTTTGCAAGCTTACATAGCTCGATTACAGGCTGCTGCATCTTTTCTTTTGCCGGTTGGGATAGGGCTGTAAAGTTAATTGATTCGACTTCTGTGCTTCATGACAAGATTATGCCTGGGATTAAGTGAGGAAGAAGATGCAGAAAGCTCTGGATTAAGTTATACTCATGTTCATATCTAATAATGGGTTCTGTGTCGCGAGGTATCCTTAACTTATTGTTATCATCTCATAAATATCAATTATTCCTGTAAAAGGATCACTTTTTGCTTTATTCTAACACAGTCCTTCAATATTATAGGATTGAAGTCTCATGCTGTAACACTCTATGAAGCTGGAAAGCAAGAAAAGGAAGACACCACTATATGAGGCTGCCACTAGGACCATAGACGAGAATGCACCAACAACAACTAGAACAAAGGCAGATGCTGAAGAAGCAGATAGCGGAGAAGTGGTTCTTCCAGGACTGAATCTTCTGTATGATGATGGTTCAGAGTTGCATCCTTTTTAACATTGGTGCTTGCCTTCAGGCTCCTCAACCAGTTGCTCTGATAGCAGAAGCTGCTGCTGCTACATCTGCAATCCTCGCCCCACAAACTAGTTAACTCTCACGAAGACTCTAGCCACTTTTTTCATAGGACATCAAGTGAAAGGTGAAAATATTTTGACTGTAATCTTGAATCTTATCTGTGCTCACAGTTTTACTAGTCAGTTGTATTCTAGCTCTGAGCAGACCGTTTGCATCTGCATATAGTTACTTCGGTTTCACAAATTCATGACCAAATAGTTTGGTTTTGTGTTGGTTTGATATGAATTTTGTTTTATTTGATTGCAAATCTGAAAGTGTCGATTCTCAGGCATGGACTATTTCATCTTTTATAACGTATAATGTATATGGAGTTGCTAATTCCAGGGAAGAGGACAGAGTAAAAAAAGAAGTAATTGAATCTTGTATAGTGAGTGCAGAGAAGAGAAGAGGTCTGTTTTGAGATAGAGCGAGATCTCCAGAGTTGTGCAACTTCTCTTAGCTCTTCTTCAAGTTATGAGACATGAATAGAGCAGATAACAAAGAAACAAATATCTAACCTTATTCAATGCAAAAAATAATTTTCCACTGCCGGGCTTCGAACCCGGAAAGTCATCGATTGATCAGGAGTTTTAACTAGTGTGCTACAGCAGATCTTATGACTTCTAAATATTCTTGAATACATATGAATTAAAACGTTCAGTAGAGAATATTCACAATAATGGAGACGTTCTAGATTAATTGATGATTTTCATGGCAACTAATGGAGTAATAAATACAAAAGATGAAAGGGAGACATGTAGACAAGAATTGGAATCTGAACCACAATAATGTCAACGAATTTGAAACTCAGAACCAAAATCTATATTCTACATATATTCCAATCTATATATGGACTATTCCATCTTTTATAACGTATAAAATTTGCATCAGTTAAAGTAGTTTGATCATTTTTGCAAATACTATAAACAGAATTACTCTGAAACTTTTGTCATATATATGAAAGATAACTTGAGACATGTTGTACATATTACACCAAAAAATAAAAACACAACTACATAGATTCGTCAATGTAAGTAGTAATCGTCTCTTGACAACAGACTGAACTTTTTCAAACAACTGACTTGATCACTGATAAAATCACACCCAAGCTTCTCTAATTCCATGTGATATTCAAGATGATCATCGAAACAAACAGTTGTTTCCATCTGATTTAGGGCTAGCCGAGCACTTATCCTCTGGCTTCTGATATCAGTGTTCCTGTGATCGATCTGTCTCTTTTCTTGCACTTTCTCTCGCGCCTTGGCGATCATGTCTTTGAAACTGTGATCTTGATCACCTGGTTTTCTTGTAACAACAACCTTGGACTTAGCCGTCTTTGTGACATGAAGAGTCGTAAAAGATCGCACCGGTTTGGTAAACTTAGACTTGGAAGCTTCGAAGGTCTTCTTTTGTCTCTTCTCCTCCTCCGGTGGTTTTTCCTCATTAGAATTAGAATGTTTGCGTTTCTTCGGAGTCGCCGCCGTAACAACAAGGTCGCGCCTTTCCTTGCCATCTCGTCGCAAATTAGGGTTTACGTGTAAGAAGGAGGAACTGGTTAATTTGCACCCAATATCTTTGATTTCGTATCTGATCTGATCTGTCGGGAACTGATATGTCAAATCGGTGGAAGTCGAAGCAATCTCCATCGCTCTCTCGCTAATCTTCAACAAGAGTGATGACGATTGGAATAGAGGGGAGAGAATGAGAAGGGAGAGTGATGATTTTGTTTACAAAACCCTAAAGACACTGAGAGGATACAATTATAGTAGAGTCTTAGGGACCAAGTTAGTATGTTTACTGAGTATTTATTTGTCTATCTCACTCCCCCCTCCCCGCGTTGGGCCCACACTCTCCAGGTATATTTGGGTATGCTTTTTATCTTCGGTGGATTACAAAAGAAACTATATCTTTGGTAGTTTGGTGTTCTTTTTTTTTTCTTAATTTGGTGTTCATTTATTTGGATTTGATTCTTTTTTTTAATCTTTATCTATGATTTTTTAATCTTTTTATTTCGACTGTGCTTGTTAAATAATTTTTCCGTTTCAGTTTTGTATTTTTTTTAACAAGTTTAGTTCATCAAAACATTAAAATTTATATTACACCTATTACTTTTTTATTTTGACAAAGGACTTCACCTCTTACTTTTTACCTAGTTTTATTAGTTACTAGATATGAAAACATCTGGTAACAAGTTTTACTAGATTTATTTGTATTTTTAACAAGTTTAGTTCATAAAAAAAATTTAAATTACACCTCTTACTTTTTTTTTACAAAGGGTTTCACCACTTACTTTTTACCTATTTTTATTAGTTACTAAATATGAGTACGTGTCGTTGCAACAATTTTTGTTTAATGTTCTAATTTAATAAAGAACATAAAATAATAAATCATTTATTTTTTTGTGATTGTTTTGTATATGTTGTGTGAGATTTATTTAATAATTAAAAATTTGTTTTCACACATAAGTTAAAGTTAATATTTTTATTTTATAATCATGGTGCATAAACGAATTATTACCAGTTTTATATTTAGGGGTAGAAAAAACACTATACCTAAAAGTTTAAATTAAATCTGACCCAAGATAAGAATTAGAATGAAATAAAAAAGTTGAAAGTTAAATAACACCAATCGAGTCAATCACAATATTATACACTTTCTTATGTACTAAGTTAATGTTTTATTAAATATATTTTTTTAAAAAATTCTTTTTGCTAAGATTTTAAAAAGAAGGAAACCACTCTATTTTATAAATCTCCTTTTTATTCACAGTTCAAAAATAAATTAAAATACTATTAAATACTCTTACGTTTTTTAATATTTTAGAAAATAAAAATTACTGTAAGATTTTACATTTATCTTCACTTTAGAATTTCAAAAAAAGTAAAGTGCTATCAAATAAATATTTCTGTTACTAATAAAAAAAAAATTAAAATTACTATTGTTACAATTTGTATCAATACTATTTTACACTTATTTTTAATTAAATAACTTTTAGTATCATGTTCATCATCAAATTATCTTTTAAAATATGATACAAATCTCTTTTGTTTATGATTTTTTAAACAGAAAACAATTATTAAATATTTACTTTACAGTTATAGGGTTTCAGAAAAGGAAATTAATATTCCATAATCTTTTAAAATTATATTTTGTCTAGGATTTAGAAAAATAAAATTACTATGAAATAATCATTTCCAGTTAATATTAACTATTTTTAAGAGTGCCATTTTCAAATTCTTTTTTTTCAATATTGCTAATATTTTTAGAATTTTTCTTGTTAATTAAATATTTTTTTCTAAAAGTCAATAAAAAAACTTTTAGTATCATGTTTAACATTAATTTTTAAGTAAAAAATACTATTAAATTCGCTGGTCAAGATTTAAAACAAGAAAAAAATCTTATTGGTTAAGATTAAAAGGGAAGAGTATTTTACAAATCTCTGTTAATTAGGATTTTAGGGGAAAAGTTATTTTCACATAATGACACATTTTTATTAACACATTCACAACCTAATTTTTTAATTGACACATGTAACAATCATTTCGGGTGAAATATTTGAAGTTTTTTTTCTTTATAGTTTTAACACAGATTATCTATTAAAAATTAAGTTAGTTAATTATAAGAAAATAAAATTACTCTTACAGTTTTATTTTATTTAGAATTAAAAAACAAAAATACTTATTTTATAGTTAGTTTTTATTTAAGATTTTATACAACTAACTTATTTTTATAAACAAATTCTGTTTTATTATTTATATGTTTTGTCTTATTCAAACACATATTCATCATCATATTCACACATACTCATGTACGACAACAGCATCATAATTAAAAAAAAAAACATGTTAGAACATCTCCAATGGTGCTATATAATTTTTTATATATTTCACTCTAAAATAGAGTAACTTTATTATAGAGTTGAATTTGCTACAATGGTTTACTCTATAATAGAGTTACTTTATAGTATAGTGAAATATAGAGAAATAATCCTTATTCACTCTAAAAATAGAGTAAAGTGATAGCATTTCTCTATATTTCACTCTATAATATAATAAATCTATTATAGAATAAATCATGAAAGCGAATCACTCTATAATAGTCACTTTATTTTAGAGTAAAATATAGAGAAATTTATAGAGTACCATTAGAGATGATCTAAGCATCCGAAGAAATGTCTCCACCAGCTGTCAACAGTCTTTCTTCGTAATTCTACTGAACGGGTCGATCCTCTACTCCCCTTTGTTTTAGAAACTTATCCTAAGGTCTCCTCTCCTTTCACTCGAGTGACAAAAGCACCTCGCTAAGAGGTAGAGGAACCAACCAAAAAAACGTGTTGTATCAAGAAATTAAAAGAAAATACTCAGGTATTATTTTCATGTAAATATTATTGTGTTTTGTAAAAATAATATGTGGAAGCTTAAACCTAAATATAGATGTGAAATATTAATTTTCATTTTCCAAAATCTTAAAGAAATTTAAAAGAATATTTTATAGTAGTTTTCCTTAAAAATAATTGTATCATATGTTTTTGAAGTCCTAAGCAAAAAAAAATTGTAAAAAGTTATTTGGTAATACTTTTTACAAACGAAATTGGTGATAAACATGATATTAAAATTTATTTAATTAAAAATTAATTGTAAGAATGGTAGTGATACAAATTGTAAAAGTATTAATTTTAACCTATTTGATAGTAATTTTAAAGTTAGTTAATTATAAACTAATTCATTGTAACGCAAAAACTCATATCTAGCATAAACATAATAAAATATTATAATTTGTTTCACTTGACTGGTAAACACACTAGCTGAATCAAGATGGCTGAAATAATATCGATGCTACGACCCTCAACCAAAGTCTAAATTCCTGCCAGAAAACAAAGATTGTTCACCAAAATATCAAAAGCCTCTTCTACAAAGATGCTATAATCTTTTGTCTTTATTCTTAATACTCTACTCTAATGAGGGCACGTGGCATACTACGAATTACATTAGTAAAGAGAAGAGAAAAGAGGAGCAGATGCAAACAAGAGAAACCACTGGTTAATATGCATATTTTCTTCTCTTCACCTTTTTGCTTGCAACTCGCAGAGGGAAATACATTTTATTAGTAGCTACAGAGCTAAAGAGATGGAAGTAAGCATGCCGAAAACATATGCGCAGAAGCAGCTCGACTCTGAGTGATCTCAAGGAGGTAAGATCTTTTTTTTTTTGTTTCATTTGTGTAGAAAGTCTCTGAGATCTTCCTTCTTTGTTGTAATTGTAAGAGATGGACACAAGCATGAAGAAAACTAATGCGAAAAAGCAGCTCGACTCTGAGAGATCTCAAGAACGTAAGATCTTTCCTTAATATGTTATGTGTAATAGAAAGTCTCAAATGTTGAAGTGTATTGATGTTGGTATCTGAATGAAATTTTAATCTGAATGTTTGTTGGATTTATAGCTTTATGTGTTGGTCTTATGAGATTGATGTTTATAAAACATTAGCGAAATGTTTATTTTAAATGTTTGTTGGATTTGCAGCTTTTACGAGTTAGGTTTATGAGATTGATGTTTATTGAACATTAGAGAAATGTTTATTTTGAATAATGGTGAGGTTTTGAGTTTTTAGAAGTTGGTATTTTGTTATCTTTAATTTCATATTTCTATGAATAGTCAGACGGTTCACCAATAAAAATGTTTTTTTTTCTGGTTGAGATAATAGAAATCTAGAATCAATAATTAAAAGTGTCATTACAAATTCTATTCTTTTAACTCTGTCTTAAACATGTTGGCATAATATAATAATATTGAAACATATAATGTTAGTATATATGATGATATGAACTAATTTCTAAGGGAATCTTTGTGAGATTTCCAATTTTAAGGGTTGACTTCAGTGACAAATGACTTTGAATGTTTTATTTTGTAGCAGATTTTGAAGAATTGGATAAGCTTGAAAAATATGATGTATAATCTCAGTAAGCAAAATCAAAAATTGGTGATGATTGTAGTCATGAGGAGCATGCAGTTCAGTGACCAAAAAATGAATATGAAGCTGTGGAAGGTGAAACAAAGAAAACTTGAAGAAAAGTTTGAGAGACTAATATCTCAAAATGTACAACAAACGCACAGCCTTTGGAACAATAGGAAGATAATTACGCAGACTTAATAAAGTTGAATAATCAGAAGATAGCCATGCATTCTAAACTATGTGACAAGGAAATATTCATCCAAAAACTTAATGCGATTAGTAAGATGTCTACGTGATCAATGCTTATATAAATTTTTACTTCGAATTGATTATTCATTGTATATTTTTCAAGATTTGTGTACACTTACTGAGGATATAAAGAAACACGAGATGGAGAAAACTAATCTACTTGAACAACTAGCTTGCCGAGATTTGAAGGATAGAACATCAATATTAGTAAGAACTGACACCACAATTTAGACAATAGTTCAAAATTTACTTAATTTGAAGGTTTAATAATTGTACAATGTTTCAGGAACTTAATAAACTTTATGATGTGTTAAAGAAGCAAAAGGAAAATATGTGTAACCAACTAAAATTTTTAAAAAATATTATCATGGAACATAAAAAGATTGTTTATTTAGAAGTGGTTTGCCATATTTATTGTTTCAGGAATTGAAGAAAATTGCTAATGATGAGAGAGTTATGTATTCTACACTACATGACAAAGAAAAGTTAATATAAAAACTTAACTGAGGTTAGTAACATGTTTACATAGTTAATAATTATATATATTTTTTACTTCCAAGTGGTTATTCATTGTATATTTATAAAGGAATTTGTCTAAACTTGATGAGGCTTAGAGAATCACTAGAAGAAGAATGCTAATTTACTTAGAACATCTAGGTGTCAAAGATAAGATCCTCAAGTAACATGAAGAAGTTAGTAAGATTTAAGTTTCTAACTATACAACTGTTAAATTTGGTAATTTATATTGTTGTCGATTAGACTGGTTAGCACGGGATTCTGTAAATATTGTTATTGTTGAAAGTCATAAAATATTGTGTTTGGACTAAAATTTGGAAAATCACGTCTTTGGTGGAAATTTTTTTTTTTTGTAGGACTACTTCATTTCATTTCATTAAAATTAAAAAGTCCAATGACCATTACAAGTTGGGCCATAATATTAAAATTTTAAGCCCAATAAAAGTTTACAAGAAAACAAAATTACAATTGTTTTCGTAATACATGATTATGTAGAATTGATAGCCACTTTGTGACACGCGTCCATCATTTATCATAATCCAGTTTTTTTTCCGCGACACTCCTTCTCCGTTCACCAAAGAGCTTCTCCGCCGTGAAACTCAAATTGACAACCTTTTTCTGATAATTACATCACCAAAGCTTGTGTTGTATGTCATATTTTTTTGGGAAATTTATTTTTTAGCCAAAAATGATAATTATGTACTAATAATCTCACATATATTTTGTTCTACTAGACTAAAAATTTTCAAAATGGCAATACTGCCCTTAATTTCAATTAAAAATTTAAAAGTACAATTAAGAAAATATAAATTTTAACTAAAGTAACTAAAAATAAATATTAAAAATCCCAAACAACGTTTTTCTATTTAAAAATATTAAATTATACTCAAGAAACTATTTAAATTTAAAAATTAATTTTATAAATCACGAGTTTCTAAAAAATAAAAAATCTTGATTTATAAAATCAATTTTCAAAAACGATTTTCTATTTTTTAAAAAATATTTCAAATCCCAGAAAACGAATTTTTGATTTAAAATTAATTTTATAAATCATGATTTTATTTTTTTAAATCGATTATCATTTTTGAAACGATTTTCTATTTTTTAAAAACAATTTAATTAATAAATATAAAAAACTGAATATTTTTATGAATATCCCATTGAAGAGTAAGGGAACACTATTGGGTTACATGGAACCTTAGCTCATCTTGGATTTAGTATTCTCTGGGATCCTCTAGGAGTCTAATTGATCCGGCTTCTGTGCTTCATGACAAGATTATGCCTGGGCCTCCACGTGCCATCCTCAGTGATGAAGAAGATACAGAAAGCTCAGGATTAAGTTATACTCATGTTCGAGTTGCTTTCATAGTCGATGCTAACATAAGGTCATATGTAATGATGGGTTCTGTGTCGTGAGGTATCCTTAACTTATTGTTATCATCTCATAAATATCAATTATTCCTGTAAAAGGATCACTTTTTACTTTATTCTAACACAGTCCTTCAATATTATAGGATTGTAAGTCTCATGCTGTAACACTCTATGAAGCTGGAAAGCAAGAAAAGGAAGACACCACTATATGAGGCTGCCACTAGGACCATAGACGAGAATGCACCAACAACAACTAGAACAAAGGCAGATGCTGAAGAAGCAGATAGCGGAGAAATGGTTTTTCCAGGACTGAATTTTCTGTATGATGATGGTTCAGAGTTGCATCCTTTTTAACATTAGTGCTTGCCTTCAGGCTCGTCAACCAGTTGCTCTGATAGCAGAAGCTGCTGCTGCTACATCTGCAATCCTCGCCCCACAAACTAGTTAACTCTCACGAAGACTCTAGCCACTTTTTTCATAGGACATCAAGTGAAAGGTGAAAATATTTTGACTGTAATCTTGAATCTTAATTTTACTAGTCAGTTGTAATCTTTCTCTGAGCAGACCGTTTGCATCTGCATATAGTTACTTCGGTTTCACAAATTCATGACCAAATAGTTTGGTTTTGTGTTGGTTTGATGTGAATTTTGTTTTATTTGATTGCAAATCTGAAAGTGTCGATTCTCAGGCATGGACTATTTCATCTTTTATAACGTTTAATGTATATGGAGTTGCTAATTCCAGGGAAGAGGACAGAGTAAAAAAAGAAGTATTTGAATCTTGTATAGTGAGTGCAGAGAAGAGAAGAGAAGAGGTCTGTTTTGAGATAGAGCGAGATCTCCAGAGTTGTGCAACTTCTCTTAGCTCTTCTTCAAGTTATGAGACATGAATAGAGCAGATAACAAAGAAACAAATATCTAACCTTATTCAATGCAAAAAATAATTTTCCACTGCCGGGCTTCGAACCAGGAAAGTCCTCGAATGATCAGGAGTTTTAACAAAGTGTGCTACAGCGGATCTTATGACTTCTAGATATCCTTGAATATATATAAATTAAAACGTTCAGTAGAGAATATTCACAATAATGGAGATGTTCTATATTAATTGATGATTTTTATGGCAACTAATGGAGATAATAAATACAAAAAAATGAAAGGGAGACATGTAGACAATAATTGGAATCTGAACCACAATAATGTCAACGAATTTGAAACTCAGAACCAAAATCTATTTTCTACTTCTACATATATTCCAATCTATATATGGACTATTCCATCTTTTATAACGTAAATGGAGTTGCTAATATTTGTGCATCAGTTAAAGTAGTTTGATCATTTTTGCAAATACTATAAACAGAATTACTCTGGAACTTTGTCATATATATGAAAGATAAAATTTTTTTGTCATATATATGAAAGATAACTTGAGACATGTTGTACATATTACACCAAAAAATAAAAACACAACTACATAGATTCGTCAATGTAAGTAGTAGTCGTCTCTTGACAACAGACTGAACTTTTTCAAACAACTGACTTGATCACTGATAAAATCACACCCAAGCTTCTCTAGTTCCATGTGGTATTCAAGATGATCATCGAAACAAACACTTGTTTCCATCTGATTTAGGGCTAGCCGAGCACTTATCCTCTGGCTTCTGATATCAGTGTTCCTGTGATCGATCTGTCTCTTTTCTTGCACTTTCTCTCGCGCCTTGGCGATCATGTCTTTGAAACTGTGATCTTGATCACCTGGTTTTGTTGTAACAACCTTGGACTTAGCCGTCTTTGTGACATGAAGGGTCGTAAAAGATTGCACCTTTTTTGTAAACTTGACCGGTATAGCTTTTGCATCCGCAGGTTCTGTGAACTTAGACTTGGAAGCTTCGAAGGTCTTCTTTTGTCTCTTCTCCTCCGGTGGTTTTTCCTCATTAGAATGTTTGCGTTTCTTCGGAGTCGCCGCCGTAACAACAAGGTCGCGCCTTTCCTTGCCATCTCGTCGCAAATTAGGGTTTATGTGTAAGAAGGAGGAACTGGTTGATTTGCACCCAACATCTTTGATTTCGTATCTCTGATCTCTCGGGAACTGATATCTCAAATCGGTGGAAATCGAAGCAATCTCCATCGCTCTCGCTAATCTTCAACAAGAGTGATGACGATTGGAATAGAGGGGAGAGAATGAGAAGGGAGAGTGATGATTTTGTTTACAAAACCCTAAAGACACTAAGAGGATACAATTATAGTAGAGTCTTAGGGACCAAGTTACTATGTTCTTGAGTATTTATTAGTCTATCTCACTCGCCACGCGTTGGGCCCACACTCTCCAGGTATATTTGGGCGTGTTTTTCTAAACTTCTATCTTTGGTGGATGACACAAAAAAAAAACTGCATCTTTGGTGTTCATTTATTTGGATTTAATTCTTATTTTTCGTTTGATCAGAAAAAAAATTCTTATTTTTTCTATCTTTATTCCCTTTTTATTTGTTTTTTCTTTCATAATTTTCGACTGTGCTTGTGAAATAATTTTACAACAAGTATAGTTCATGAATTAAACATTAAAATTTATATTACACCACTTATTTTTTTTACCTAATTTTATTAGGGCCTGTTAAGAGGGGAGGGGGGAAAATTTATATAAAGGTTGTTAATTTTTCAAAAGTTGAGAGATTTTTTGAAATTGGAAAGAGTTGGAAATAGTTTTGTATATTGTGAAAAAAATCTAGAAAAATAAATTAGTTTAATGATTTTAAGAATCCAATAGATATATGTATTTTTTTTTTTGTATTTTCTTAAGTTTGCATTAGAAAATGAACATAGAAATTTAATATAGAATAGAATATATTTTTTTTGGTAAATATTAATACCAACAAAATGAAAGTAATTATATTTCTGTGCAACTATTATTCGAGAAAATTAACAAATTATTCAAATAAAATTAGTGAAATAACTTTGAACTATATTTCTCTATTATAATCAAGTTTAAAAATTTTCAGTATCTAGGTAAGTTCCAGAGTGACAGACCAAAGAAAAGAACACCTCTTTGGGGTTAAAAGCTTTGATAATCCAGAATGAGTGTACTGTTCTGCTGGAGTAGTTATAATAAAGATTTCAATTCATGGTTTAGGACCAAATCAAAAACTCATAAAAGCTTACACTACTGAGACAAGTGTCTTGTATACAATTTTCGTCATGCAAAAAGAGGATACAAAATATTGGACTAATAATACAAGTAAACAATCAACGTGTGATCATAAAAGAAACAACTTACTCGTAAAACTATTTTAAACCTCTCCTGCCTTTGCTATTGCAGATGTAATGGTCTCGACCTCTGTAGGACGCCACCATGACTTCTGAACAGAGAGCACTCCTTCACCATCTTTAGATTGTGTCAGTTTTACATTCCATTGCAGACATTTCACCATCTTCTCAATTTCCCCAATTGTTTCCATGTCATCTCTTACTATAAACGTTCCTTGTGGTCTAAGAATCCTGTCCACTTCAGCCATTACCGACACCAAGTTGCACCTGAAAGGGTTTTGTTTACACACACAGTCATCAGATTTTGCAATCAAGAAAAGGCGACAGAGGTGCATATTACACATACCTCTTCTTCAGTGAAGAGAAAAGATGATCAGCATGAAGGAGGTCGTAAGTTCGAGGGTAAGTGCTGAATGATTCACACCAGTCATGGTAGATTCCAAACAAACCACGTTCATATATGATTGGAAGCGTATCTGGTGAGTCAATGGGAACTACATTCATCACCCAGAGTTTCAGATCCTTCAATGCAGCAGCAAAACTGAAAAACAGAAAGATATCATTTAGTAACAGATGCATGGAGCTAATTTTGTAATGGTGACTTACCCTCCATACACAGCTCTCATGTCCATCACGTTTCTCACATAAGACCAATCGATTCCCATACCGTTGAGGTATGACTTTGAGACAATAGTCTTCCAACGCTCATGGTCTGCTGTGAAATCCTCTGGTGCAGGTTTTCCATATACACCTTCCTGAGATTCCAACCACTGAGGAGCAGTCTCTACTCTCTCTGGCCATCTTTCAGGCCAAACTGCTCCACGTTTTGTTGACTCTTCTGCCACTTTGTGCATACATGCCTCAAGTGGAACATTCCTGCACATCAAAACACACATACTTTTTTAGCAACAGAGTTCAATATAACTGAGAATTGATGTGAGAAAAGGGAAATAGATAAACCTACCAGGCGGCATTTTGATCATCAGAGTCTTTGCATAGAGGCGGCTCGTTCTGAGATCTTTGGTTGTAGCATTCATTCGACATTGGCTTTTGGTAAACGGCAGCACTAACTTCATTCAGTTCATCTTTCTTAATCGTCTTTAACTCCCAGCACATTGCCTTTGTGAGCTTTGACATTGCTACAAAACAGAGAAAAGCATCTCACTTAGTCAATTAAGAACCAATTGCAAACAGTCTTATTCATATCCAAAACAAGGGAACCAAAATATCCAAACCTTTCCATATGGCAACGTCTTCTTCGTCCTTCCTGTAAACTGGAGTTGCCGACCAGACAAAGAAACCACCTGGCCTCAATGCACGGTTCAATTCCAAAAGTAGTTTACCACCTTCAATATGCCAAGGGACTCTACAACGAGCACAATGGATAAGGTCGAAAACAGATCCTGGAAAAGGCAATCTCTTGGTTCCCATAACGTTAGACATTGCAGGGATACCACGTTCCAAAGCAAACTGCACCTGCGCCTCGTGTTCATCTTTGGGAGCAAATGACAAAGCAAGCACATCTCTGTCAAAAAGATATCCTCCGAAGCTAGCAACACCACACCCAACATCCAATATAACACGTGTTCTGTTTCCCCAAGCAATGTCAGGATATGACTGCAATCAATACACATATCAATAATAATGAGTAATAGTCAATGAAGAAAGTTGAATGAAAGATCAAAATAATATGCTGTACCTCTTGGAGGAAATCGATATAGTGAAGAGCACCGTTCTTGAACTGAGTACCACCACCAGGGAATGTTAAGTATTCACCACTCATCTTCACCCAGTTTTGATGTCCTTTGACTTCTGCAAGCTTCATGTGAGGAACATTGGTGTACCAGATCTGTGTGGCAAACACACACAACATAAAGAGTTAATCATTGACAAATAACATAAATGTAAACTCAAGAAGCTTTTACCTTTTCTCTGCTCTTAGGCCATTTGATGGATCGCTTATACCCTTCGGGAAGAGAAACAAGGCAGCTTGGAGCTTCCTCGGGACAATGCCTCTCACGATGTTCATAATGCTTTCTGGCGAGCTTCCTGATAGCTTCCCAGTTGTCAAGGCAAGGGATATAGTCTGGTCCAGCTGTCACATTGCAGACTTTCCATTTGATAGAGGAGACTTGAGCTTTCTTCTCGTTCTGCGACTCAACCAATTGGGTAGACCAAGCCCCTTTTCCTGTGCTTGACTCCTTTGTGATTTCAGACTGGTCACCAGCCGGGAACACGTCTTTACTCTTCTCAGTGCTCTCTTCAGTTTCTTCTGTCTTTTTCTCGGTGTTCTCTTCAGTAGTCTCTTCGGTTTTATTACCATTGTTTTCTTCAGAGCTCTCTTCAAGTTGTGTCTTCTCCTTTTGCTTAGTTTCATCACTTTCTGGTTCCGTGTCTTTCTCACCTTCTCCATCTTTTCTATCCCCTTCACCATTTTTGTCTTCAAATTCCTTTTTCTCTTCAGCCTGCTCTGTTTTCTCACCAGAGCTCTGAGGATCAGGCTTCTCTTCGTTGCTCTCTGTCACAACTTCCGTCTCCTCAGTCTTTTCATCAGGAAAACTCTTGGAGCTTCGATCAACTTCTTCGTTAGTGGAATAAGTATTGGTAGTAGTTTCCACATCTTTGGTAGTCTGGCTTGGAGAGAAGTGAATAGCCTCGGTAGGGGCAGACCAGGAAGACATGAACATCCAAGCCCCAACCAAAGAGAGAGAAACAATCAAAACTATGGTAATGGTTAAGCCATAGCCCGATGACTTCTTCCCGTCTACACGAGAATATTTCCCCATTGCCATGTTCCTCCTTAGACCCACCAGCACAATCCCTAGTCAAAATGCACCTGCAAACACACAACGAGAATACAATGACTATTAAGTAACAGAGTCAAAACCATCAAGAGGTCCTTAAAAAGAATGTTTAGGTAAGGATCTACAGTGAGCTTGTTTCTTTAAGCTTTTGTTTGATGGGTTAACCCCAAAATCTGAGACTAATCACATGGCAATATGATACTATAAGAACACAGAGCAGAGATGACATGTGATTAAAGATCTATAAATCAAACTAAAAATCAACAAAAAAAAAAACACTCGGATGTAGGACTTAGATCAAACATCGGCCAAAACTTAAATCATACAACTTTGATGAGCTAAAGTAAGAAAGTAAACAGAGGAGGAATCTTGCATTTAGAGAAACGCAACAACTTAAAAAAAAAAAAACAGAGTTGCTGTAAATACCAGAAGCAGCTTCAGGTCTCTACCAAGATTGCAACTTTGTTAATAGATAAGCGAAATCTCCAGATCCGGATCTAGTAGAGAGAGTGAATGATACAAATGATCCACCACTAGATTGGCTCTTATACCTCAAGAGCAAGTGGTCATAGTACTAATGCAAAGGCGGTAGTAGTGTGTTAAAATACCAGAATTTGGATCTGATCTCCACCAAAATTTAATTAATTTTTTTGACTTTCCTCTGTTTTTTATTAGAAAGAAAAACAATAATTGAGAAACTTCGTTTTCGAAGATCTGTTCATACGCTGATCCACCGACACGAACAGCTAAGCTCTCAGTATGAACGATATTTTTTAGTTCACACGAGAACGGCACCGTTTTTGGATGTGGGAAACAGTTAATCTCGTGCTAACAACGGCCCAATAGGCCCATTGTTGCTAGGTTTCGGGTTAGCCCATATTGAGAATTTAAGATCCGACTCCGGGTTGTTGTCGGATCCCATTTAGATCCGTTTCTTGTTGTGTTATCAAAGGGTTTGACTTTTCTGTTCAGTTTCCGAGAATCATCACCAGACCAGAGAATCTGAGAAAGGGAAAAGAAAAAAATAACAAAAAGGAAAGGTGAGATCAGATCTGAAAGAAGAAGAAAGGGAGGGGAAGCAGATAACATGTCTGCGATTGTTTGCGGCAGCAAGAGATCTCTTTTCGACGATTTGTCCGCCGCTTCTTCTTCGCCTCCCGTCTCCAAGAAACTCCGTCGCTTTTCATCTTCTTCTCCGCCTCGTTTCTCCTCCTCATCCCTCCTCCTCCTCCATCACCTCGCGGCCCTTTTCCCCGACATGGATAATCAAGTAAAGTTTCAAACTTCCTTTCCCGGGTTTTGCAAAGATTCTGACTTTTCTTTGCTTTATTTGTTAGATTCTTGAGCGGGCGATCGAGGAATGTGGTGACGATCTCGATTCTGCGATTAGATCTTTGAACCAGCTTCGTTTAGAATCGACCAATAAGGATTCAGAAGAAGCAGGAGGAGGAGGATCGTCAGAGAAAGAGGAAGTCTTGAACTTGGATGGTAACGAGTGGGTTGAGCTCTTCGTGAGGGAGATGGCGAATGCTTCAGACATGAAAGACGCTAAAGACCGTGCTTCGAGAGCATTACAAGCGTTGGAGAAGTCCATCAACGCACGTGCACGTGCAGGTGCCGACGCGGCCACGCAGAGCAGTCTACAGCAGGAGAACTCGATGCTGAGGCAGCAGTTGGAAGCTATAGTCCAGGAGAACGGTTTGCTTAAACGAGCCGTGGTGACGCAGCAGAAGCGGCAGAGGGAAACCGAAGATCAAAGCCAGGAGTTGCAGCGTTTGAGGCAGATGGTTAGTCAGTACCAGGAGCAGCTGAGGACTCTCGAGGTGAATAATTATGCTCTGACGCTTCATCTTAAACAAGCGCAGCAGAACAGTAGTTCGATCCCGGGTCGGTACCATCCAGACGTGTTCTAATGTTGCTTTGTTAGTCAGAGTCAGAGGAGTGTGCTCAGACGTATATCTAATTTCATTTCCAAGGGTTTGTTGTATGTTTCTGATTCTCCGTTGTGACTATGTTTATTGTTATATGAATTCTGGAATGATTGGTTATACTGTGGGGAACAACGATGTCTCCGAAACAGTTTACTTGTATTTTTTTAGACAAGACCTTTGAGACATACCTGATTCTGTAAGGTTACAATACCATACAAAAATAAAAATAAAACATGTACATACAGTATATACATGCACTTTTCAGTTGCGATCTTCCATCTATTATACAATGATGTATATAAATTATCTGAATCAAACGTAAAAACTTTTGAATGGGGAAAGCAGTAGAGCCTTTTAATGAATATGAATAATATGTAAGGGACATAGCTTTCCTAAGCCAACAAGGATGAAAGGAGAAGAGTAAAACGGGCACTCTGCATCAAAGTGGAGTTGGAGCATGATGACAAGCCTTTTAGATGAATGAAAAAAACAGTCTGAGGATCCCCTTGTGGAATGTTGATGACCTTATACTCATCTTTAAGTATATTTGTGATTCTCTTATAATGGATCATCCAATGATTTGTCGATCAAATTGTTTGAGAGGTTAGAGAACTCTCAGAAAACTCTCAAAACCCTTGTAAACGAGTCTTTTAGAAATAAAGACTTTTTCTTTGAAGGTACTGTGTTTATAAAGTACGACTACAACTGCGTCTAAGAAAACAAAAAACAATGAACGAATCCATATGCAAAGCCACTTCCAATCCAAGAGACCGTCTCAGGCTATTGTTATGAACAATCCCTTTACCCTGCAAAAGAACAATAAAAAAAGACACAAGTGATACGGAAAATACAACAATCAATTAGATTACCATAGCCGAGAATGATATTAAAAAATATTAAAAAAAAGGTAAAAAAGTAACAGCTAGCTTATTGGAAAAATTTTAGACAGATACCATTGGCAATAATCAATAACACAAACAAACTCAAAGAATAAAGAGTAAACTGCAACCTCAGCCGAAAGATGGTGATCTAGTGATTAATAATCATGGGATTATCATTAAATATGGACGATATTATTCATCATCGATTGCAGCGAACCAAATAATAAGACTGGTTTAAGAAAAATAGTTAGAAAACAGAGGTCAGATGGTAGTGCATGTCTATGAATCTACACTGTAATTCAGATTTGCAGACGTATGGTTCAATAAACATCCTCATTCCCCATGCTTTGCAATAATAAAAAACACAAGCCATATGATTGGAAAAGGATCAGAGGACATGGCAAATCACTCAGTTCTGCAGAAGCAGATCAGACTGGGTGTCACAAAACAATTAATGCCTTTTCTTCACTTCCAATTAAGATAACAAAACCAAACAGTTATGAAAATCTTATAAAAAAATATATCTGAGAGAATCAGACGAAAATAGTCAATCACCATGTTGCAATGGATGCAAATAAGACTGGGGCGACAATTTCATATCATCACTTTCGTCAATAAAAATAAAGAATCACAGCATTGAAAATCAACCAAGCAGAGCAATAGAAAAAAAATCAACACTAAAGAGTTGAGATTTTTTAACACATTAAAGCTATCAATGGATCAGAAAAGGGCGAATCACTCACTCTGCCAAAAGCAGATCAGACTGGGTGTCACAAAACAATTAATGCCTTTTCATCATATCAATTGACTAAATCCTAAGAACAAGAAAAATACAAGATGAAGAGAATCAGACGAAAATAGTCAATCACCATGTTGCATACACCGTAGTGGATACAAATAAGACTGGGGCGACAATTCCTTATCATCACTTTCTTTGAGAGCCATAGTAGACACACAAAGTTTATTAAGACAAAGGAGGTACCAACGAAAAAACTTAGTAATACGGTACGGGGTTTTTGTTTTTGAGGCTGTCCGAGTCTCTACGCATATGGCGTTGTCATTATATACAGAGCTCTAGGGTTTAAGAGGTAAAGCTTATGGGATTAGCGGCTGACCTCTGACCGGTTCGATTTGGTTTACTTCAATTTAACCGGTATTCTGAACTTCGACATGTGACTACTTTCTTTGTATCAAATGTTTTGTATATCGAAGGATTAGCACTTTCATTGCACACGTTATCCAAAAGATTTATTCCCACATGATCATGCCTTCTCAGTTATCATCATGTATACATTTGAGTTGATTTGCAAATACTTTATGAATTGACTTACCCACTTATATAACCTTTATGACCACAGACAATAATTAGGGAAGCATGTGTTTGTGTCTGGTTTGGCTTTCTCTTCTAAACTCTTCACAGTTTCATTTTTCTACATAATGCAACAAGTTTTATGTATTTCTTCATTAATCACAGCTTGCAAATAATCTCTTTTTTTTTTTTGCTTTAGAATGATGAAGACAAGAAGTTAATAAAGATGGCTAAGAAGTGGCAACAGAGAGCAGCTTCAAGCAGGAATACAATTTCATTTCAGAGATCAAAAACATCTTCTAGCAGATCAACCTCTGTAGAAAAGAGTTATTTTGTGGTTTACACGGCTGACAAAATCAACTTTGCTTTTACCTGACCAATTCTGTTTTTTTTAAGAGCTCTTGAATCTGAAGAAGAGTTCGGCCTTCCAACTGCTGGACCAAACACCTTTCCATTCGATTCAGTTTTCTTGGAGTATCTAATCAAACTGGTCCAACGAAGAAAGGATGAAGACACACAAAAGGCTCTACTAGACTACTACTGTCAATCTCTAGTTCTAAGTGTTCCTCACAATGCTCTTTGCAACAACAAGAACAAAATACTCAACGATTGCTTTACTTTAGAGCTTCCAAATATTGTATATTTTTTTTGTAAAGTTTTAGATTTTTGGATACTACAACACAAAAAGGGAAAACTGGACTTGAAATACAAAAACAAAATCAAGAATTGGGCAAAGTGTTTACATAGGAATTAGAAACTGAAGGTGTCAATCTACCAAAATTTCATTGTACTCAAAAAGGGTTTTTAGTTGCTCCATCTATAAGTTTGGGGTTTCCCTTGCAACCAAAAGAAAACAAGGAATAAATACTAATATGCTATTTTGATATGACAAAATCATTGAGAATTGTTTAAGAATAAGTACCATGTCTCAATTGGATAAAAAGCAAATAGTAAGGAGACACTGAACTGCCAATGAATCTACCTTTTTCTTCTGTAAGAACATCTGAAAAACTCTTTAAAAATAGAGAAATTGCCAAAAATACCATTTTCATAGTACCACTTTTCATGTTTACACTAACCACTTTTACCACTACTTTTAATAAAGGGTTTAGAATTGAAGGTTTAGGATTTAGGGTTTAAATTTAATGTTTTAGGATTTAAGGTATATAGTTTAGGGTTTAGAGTTGAGGATTTAGGGTTTAGAGTTGAGGATTTAGGGTTTATAGTTTAGACTTTAGGGTTTAGGGTTTAGGATATTGAATTTAGGATATATAGTTTAGGGTTTAGGGTTTAGAGTTGAAGATTTTGGGTTTAGAGTTTAGAATTGGAGGTTTAGTATTTAGAATTTGAGATTAGAATTTTGAAAATCATATAAATACAAAGATATAAGAGTTTTTACCATTTTAATAAATAAGGTATTTTTGAAAATGTGTCTTTAGTGGTGGTAAAGATGAATAATGGTACCTTGAAAATGGTATTTTTGAAAATTCCCCTTAAAAATAAGACATACACTTTCTATATGTACAAAAACAAAGCCAAGAATCTTTGGGTTATTATAAGAGTTGCCTTGAACTTCAAGCTATCAACTTTCCAACTCTCTAGTAAACCTTTCTTCTATTACCAGCATCCTTAACAAGAAAAGAACAATGCAAGTTAGTATATTAAGTAGTTTCGTTATGTCTCGTCCCAAACATAAGAACAACTCTAATTTTGTAGTTCTGCTTTCTTATCTTCTCTTCCACATTTTTAATTCTGTTTTTAAAAGGGAAAATGGCGGGTGAGCAAATGAAGCCTGTTGCTTCTCTACTTCTGGTGCTCAACTTCTGCATGTATGTGATTGTTCTAGGGATTGGAGGATGGGCCATGAACAGAGCCATCGACCGCGGATTCGAAATCGGTAAAAACACTGTTAAAAAGACTCATCTCCAATTATGGTTGTTTGGTTAT
Source organism: Raphanus sativus (assembly GCF_000801105.2). Taxonomy (NCBI): domain Eukaryota; kingdom Viridiplantae; phylum Streptophyta; class Magnoliopsida; order Brassicales; family Brassicaceae; genus Raphanus; species Raphanus sativus. The sequence goes on from NC_079511.1 coordinate 12,765,519, forward strand.
TCTTTTTGATTTCTTAACGTTTCTCGAGTTTAATTTGTTCCTGTGAAAACAAAATTTGAGCAGGACCTGATTTCAATCTTCCAGCACATTTCGCCCCAATTTATTTTCCGATGGGAAACGCAGCAACAGGGTTCTTTGTGACATTCGCGTTGCTTGCGGGAGTAGTTGGTGCAGCTTCCACAATCTCTGGCCTTACCCACATTCGTTCTTGGACCGTGGGAAGCTTACCGGGTGCAGCCATGGCCGCAACTATTGCATGGACCCTCACAGTCCTTGCCATGGGGTAAATATACATTTTATTTATCATTCTCTCTCGTATCACAAGAAACACACATCATGTTTTGAGACTTCGGTGGTAAGACTAATCATATCGTCATTTATCAACAGATTCGCCTGGAAAGAAATCGAGTTTCAAGTGCGAAATGCAAAACTGGTGAGAATTTTCCCTAGTCTCAAATAGTGGATTGTATTTTGGAAACACACAAGTATTGGCTTCATGTTCCTCTCCTTTTCTTTGCAGAGAACCATGGAGGCGTTCTTGATCATACTCTCAGTCACACAGCTTCTTTACATCGCTGCTGTTCACGGCGTGAAGAAACCTACTTAAGAAATTATGGCCTTTCGGATTTTTTTCTACTTTTCAAGTCAACCATCCCGAAGCTCGGCGTGTGGGTGTGTTTGTGTGTGTGTGAGAGATTATATTTTCATAGGAAATTGAAGTAAAGCTTCAGTTAAATTTATGCATTCTTTCTGTACAAAAGGATCAGATCTTGATTTGTGTGTGTATCACTTTGTGTTCATTGAATAAATTCGAACTGTGAGGCTTGATATGATGGATCACACCTCTACATGTATCTAATGAACTACACAATATAAATGACAGTTGTGGTAATTGAAAGAAAAATAGAGCTCTATTTAGTCTCATGAATCTAAAAAATCCATTTAATGGACAAATTAAGACTGTATTTCAAAAATGAAAGGTAAATTGAGATTTATGTTGCTAAAAGCCGCCCACATTATTATCTATCAAAGATGATGTACAAAGAAGAGTGTACCCTAAGTTCTGCTTTTTGGTTGTCTTTGAGCTTTGCTGTCATGAGCGTCCATCTTTATCCAACACCTGCTCTTCCGCAGCACAATGCAGAGAATACATGTCAGTGACACGGGTTATAACATAATAGACAATTTTGTTAAAGATACACACAAAGAACAACATAAGGATTTGATCTCTGAGGGAGAGTGGAGAGAAACTATAACAATCTGATCCTCTAACCGGTGGAAAAATGTTAGGAGATGAGTGTAAGCTAACTGCTATTTTTACAAGATTTTGTGACAATCCAACCAAACAAGATTAAAGTAGCTAATAGCTATCAAGATTGCATTGGCATATGAACTTCAGATTCCGGCCACAATACAATCTAGATGTAGACTTCTTAGTGTTAACTTGACCAAGCATGAGTTGTGTGTTTTAGATAGCTTGGCATTGGACATTAGTTCTATACAATTTCAGTAACAAATATAGAATAACGAGAACAACAATGAAATAATTGGAAAAGACTCTCGGAGAAAGTTTTTAAAGTGGATAATTTGATAGAAACTCTGCGCTAAACAATCTACTTAAGACACACTCACAATCCAAGATTAAATGAAGTAGTTTCAGTGAAAGTATAAGGAGTCCAAGGACATCATCACAAACACAGGACACATTGCAGGTCAGGGAAGATCATTGTAACTAAGAACCTCAACCAGGTAAAGAACATCTTAGCAGGAATTCATAAACCAAAACTAACCTGTGTTTATCTGTCAGATCCTGTCACTGCATCAAACAAACCGCAGCAACTTAACCATGAAGTTCGGACAGCTGGTGGGGCAGGCAACAAAAGACGCTGCAAAACATTACATGAGATTCAGTCAAACTAAAAAGAGAGAAAATTCACATGTACACGATGCAAGAAGAAGAAAAAGAGATGCTACATTTTCCTCAGAGGATACTGGAGCTTCAGATTCTCTTGCACTCTCTACATTTCCGCTTGTTCCATTAGCAGACCCTGGAAGAGTAGACTCTTTACCGTTTTCTTTCTCCAGAGATTGATACTCTTTCTTTTCATCAGACTTCTGTTTGACCAGATTTGAGTGTGTTGAGGTCTCAGCACGCTCACTCTTATCAGGAATCACTACTTGGGAGACAGAATCGACAACAGGAGCGATTTCCTCAACTGAATCACCACAAGAATCCTGAGTAGAGTTTCCATTAGAGGAAATGGGAGATTTCTCCACAATATTGTCATTGTCATCCGTTCCTCTTTCAACAGCGACGTCATTTCCACTTTTGGGTCCTAGTCCCTGATGAGTAACATCTGATATCTCTTTAGTAGTAGTGTCCTTCTCCTTCAGCACCAAAGAAGATGATGGATCTTTTGTGACACCAAATTCTTGATTCTCTTGAGAAACAGGGGAACTCAAAGTGCTATCACTTTCCCTATCATCTTGGCTTCCTTGTTCATCATTTCCTGATATAAATTTTGGTTAAATTCAAAAGGTTAACAGAATCTACTGAGCACATAACAAGAAATAATACTTCCTCTTCCATAAACTAAACTACTGGAGAATGAGAAAGAACGATAAACACTTGTTACAAATGCTGTTCAAATTCGTGGACGATGTGTTCTTCACATTGCAGGTCAAGTTCATGAACTTAGCATTCTTTCTTCAATTCAGTGGGGAAGATCTTTAGCTCACAAGAGAGGAGACAATACTATTAAATCGAACAGATCCCTCTTACGCACGCACGAATCATGAAAAGGTTAATTATCCTCGACGAACTTGCGGAAACTAACTATAGCAAAATCAGGCGTTAACACCATTCCATTCAAGACAAATCTATCGACCTAGCAGCAACGAATCCTCGATATAATACGACGAGCAGGAGAGAGAGAGAGAAGAAATGTACCGTGGAGATTATCGCCATTGAACCTCTTATTGTTCGTACTTGTTCCAATCGCTTCTTCTTGCTGCTGCTGCTGCTGCTTCTTCTTCAACGCCTTTCTCTTCTTCGCACCGGGAGGCATGACCGATCGATCGAAAACAATGGAGGATTGATTCTCTCTCGCCTTGAGAATTGAGTAAAAAGTTTCGTTCGCCTCAAGAGTTTGTTTCTCTCTATCTCTATCTCGCTCGCTCGCTACAGTGTGAGTTGGTTTGGTGTGTGTGGACTGCGTTTTCTTTTTGTCTCCACGTAGGACGAAAAGCAGAATCTCCCGTGGAGGAAATAGATCATTTGTTTTCTTTTTTGACTTGCTACTCTTTTTTTTTCTTGGTTTCTAATATTATTATTCAACACCTCATTAAATTTTTAATTTATGATATTCAACCGAACAAACAACATTTTCATACAAAGAAAAAAAAAACTAAATCACAAAACCAAGCTTTTTATTTCACTAATCATATCATCGACTATTAAGGTCTCTCTCTTTTTATTATTCGTAATTAAAAAGAATAAATAAATATCCCCGCGTAATTTAATTTGACTTGGAGTATTGGTCTTTAATGGGCTAACACTGGGCTTTATGTTACGGACAAACTTTTTCCCCTCCATCTCCGTCAACAACAGAAGACGGACTCGACGGAGCTAACGGAAAAGTAACTGATCCGAGCCAGCGAGAAAGAGAGAGAGAGAGAAAATGGCGGTTGAGGCTTCTTCACTATCAGCGATCATGGCGGAAGAGGAGAATCTCGATCCCAACACCACGAACCTTATCCGCTTCGAGAAGCATTTGCCGGTGATTCGCGCTATCCGCGGCGGCGAAGAAGGTCCGTCGAAGGAGCAAAAGATCGCATGCGGCGGAAATGGCTACGTGTGGAAGAAATCAAAACCAACCACCGTAATCCAACGCTCGCACGCCTTCCAGAGATCTTGGACCTTCTGGTTCGATAATCCTTCCTCGAAATCGTATCAAGCCACATGGGGAAGCTCTCTCAGAACCTTGTACACATTCGCTACCATCGAGGAGTTCTGGAGGTTAGATTTACCTAAAATCCATCTCGTATGGCAGGTTCAAGTAGTAGAAGAATGGTTATAGTTGTATCTTTGGAGTAAACATCAGAGATATTGAATCAGCTGCTTGTGATTGTTTCTAGGTTTAGCTGTGTGTATTCCTTTTTCTGCGTTTGAGCTTTCTTGTAGCTTAAGGTATCTTGTTCAAAAGCGTTTTTTGTTTAACTACTTGATGCAGTCTTTACAATAACATGCATCCTCCAACCAAGTGGGTTCATGGGTCGGATCTTTACTGCTTCAAACGTGAAATTGAACCCAAGTGGGAAGATCCTGTTTGTGCTAATGGAGGGAAGTGGACTATGATGTTCCCTAAGGCTACACTGGAATCCAGCTGGCTTAACACGGTAATTGTAACTTTTCAGGAGTAATCCTTAGGCAATGGTGCTTGTTGGATGCATTTTTTGAATGTTTTTTCTTTTGTCTCTGCTACTTGTGTTAGTTACTTGCATTAGTAGGTGAGCAGTTTGAGCATGGAGATGAGATTTGCGGGGCAGTTTTGAATTTCAGAATGAGAGGGGATAAGATCTGTGTATGGACAAAGAACGCTGCTAATGAGGAAGCTCAGGTAGATCGTTTACGTTTTCTTTAAGTCTACATTTACGCTTGTTTTTGAGGAACACACAACATGTAGATAGTTGATTTCCTGAGGTCCCTAAGTGCTTATCCAAACACTAGTAAGGAGAAACTACACGACAATTGACTCTTATCCTTGTTTCCTTCATAAGATGTACAAACGTACTTAAATTTTGGGGAAGTTTAATCATTTATTCTGTTTATATGAGGGTTTTTTTCCAGACTGATATCTTGTTGATGTAACCTGCAGCTAAGCATTGGAAAACAGTGGAAGGAACTTCTTGGTTGCAATGAAATAGTCGGATTCATATTTCATGTAATTATTCGTAGACATCTTTGTAATGTTCTCTTAAAGCTACATTGGTTTGTGTTGTTCTGACTTGTCCAATCTTCTTTTCAGGAGGATGCAAAGACTCTTGATCGTAATGCTAAACCTCGGTATACTGTATGAGCTTACTGTCTTACTTGTCAGCTTCCCGGAAAAGAAAAAGAAGACTCAAAAGAGAAGTCTTATGAGAGAATACATGACCTTTTTGTTATTTCTGTTTCTATCTTTTACTGTAAAAAGATGCACATTTTGTGATTGAAGTGATTAGCATTCTCTCACTTTCAACCTTGGAATGGGTTTTAGTCAAGGGAAATTGCAGTACATAGCCTCAAATAAAACACTAGTTAGGTATATGGAAAGGTTAACCCCACCATGCTCGTATAGTTTAACCCCACTAACATAAACCTCTTACTTTTTTTTCTCTCTTGACAAAAAGATTTTAAAAGTTCCGACAAAAAGTTAAAAAATAAATAAAATTACTCGATATAAACTATAAATTATTGTGTTTAGAAATTATATTAAATAATTATTTAATATGATAAAATTTTAAAATATATACTACTACTTATACAAATAAATATTTATTTATAAAAATAGAATCCGTGTAGACACACAATCAAGCTTTATTATATATTTTTTAAAGAAATGTGAAGTGTAGAGACTGGTTATGTACTATGAGTACATTGATTGTCGTTGTATGATGACCTAATGTATGATTGTCCTATTATATTTCGGTTTTAATTAACATTTGATTCATCGAATTTAATTATTAAACTAGGTGTTTTGACCACCATACAAACATAATTATCTTCCTAATATTTATTAATAAATATAATATTAATTTAAAAATCAGCAAAATAATTTATTGTCGTATACTTACAGACTCAATAACAAATTTAACATCAACTATTTATGTATGATGCAGTCTTTCACTAAAAAACATATATATACATATATACTAGAATCGGTCTGCGCTACGCGCATAATATAATTTTCTTGGTAGTACAATTATGGTTTTATTTTGTTGGTTGTGTGTTTATGTCTTTTTAACTTTTTGTTTGGTGGATGTTTATCTCAAAATTAAAGGTTATTTCTTGACAAAAAGAAGAAATGGGCACAAGTAGCATCAATAAATTAGTTGAGAGAATATCAATATTATTAATACAAAATCATTATTAACAATTACCCTTGCAACTCTTTGGAATATTACTTTTGTGCCACTAGACCAACTTAAAAAACAAATTTACTTATATATTTCATAAACTGTATTTCTACGCTCACTACTTATTTTTTGTAACCACCATTTTGATTTCAATTTAAACGGCCCCACTTTTTGTATCTAAAAGCTATCAACAAAGAGAACACCAAAGATAAAAATTATTAAACAAAAATGATGGTTATTGCTGCACCCACACGTTTGATTCTTGATACGATTGAATTGAGAGTTTATATGGAAACCGTTTTAATCATAACTAAGGGTGTGTGTGGTGAATGTGGTCCACAAAACAGATAGGGACGGGACAAAAGCTGTCGCCATTCACCTTACTTTTCGTTTTGCTTTTTTTTTTTTAATTTTAAAATAATAGAAAATGAGTAATTCTCCATGTTCTGTTGTTAGAAGGTAAAACGCCCATACCCATATTTTATGTAGAAAAACAGTGGTTTTTGGTGGTTTGTGATGTTTTCAATTGTTTTTATTATTTTCAAATACAACAAAAAAATAAAAAATATCTACACTATAAAAGGAAGACGTACAGTCAATTTACACACTTCAATTATCAAATTCCATCTCGCTTTATTTCCTTTTCTGGTGAATTTTTTTTTTTGTTTTCAAACCATAACAAGGTATGTTCCTTTTATTCTTTTATCTGTCTAAAAAAGTTCAACAAAGTATGTTTCTTTAAAGAAGTTCTTAAAGCACCATAATTAGTTGCATTCAATTATATTAGAACTCCAACAAGACAAGAACTATACCGAATTTCTGAAAGACTTCAAGTACATCCAAAATATTATCCATATTTTAGTTGATTTGTTGGAGCTATGGATGGGACTTGTGTAAAAGTGCCACCAAAGTCACAAGAAGTGTATTGGAATCGACACGATAAAGCATCATTGAATATCATGGCAATATATAATCTCAATATGCTATTCACATATATATGGAATGGAGCAACAAGATCTTGTCATGATACAGCCATTGTCAAAATGACACAACAAAGCGATCCTGATTTCCTTTGCCTCCAATAGAAAAGTATTATGTCGTTGATTCGGGGTATCCAAACAGACAAGGAATTTTGGTTTCTTATAAGTCATCACGAAACAATGTTGTCAGATATCATATGTCCCAGTTCAACTATGGGCCTGCTCCATGGAATAAAGAAGAATTATTTAATTGATATCATGCGTCTTTATGTTCAGTTACACAGAGAACTTTTGGAGTTTGGAAGAAAAAATGGAGAATTATTTGTGATTTTCCAAGATATAGTTTAACATACAAAAGAGAGTGATAATAGCTACAATGAGATTGCATAATCTTATCAAGATTTTAAATTTTTCTGATACAGATTTTGCTGATGTCATGTCAGAGACATGAAGATTCAACACACATGAAGAGACTGATTTTCATACCGATTTAGATGATGTGGAAACAGTTGAGGGAACAGATGGAGGACATAAGTTTTAAATAAGAGATAATATTGCAAATCTTTTATGGGAAAAATCAATAAATTAATTTTATCTTCTGAATGTAATTTATTTGTGCTTTATAAAAAATAAAAAATATATTTATAATATACAGTAAAATATTATTTTATATTTTCCCGCACTTTTTATGATCACCATTCAACATTTTCCCGCACTATCTATTACTTTGGTCACCATTCACATATTGTTTTGAACCGCTTCTTTTAAACGAATTGCATTTGTCCCGCAGTATGCGTTTTGTTAACATAAACCGCAGTTAAACCACACCGCACTAACCTAACCGTTTGTCCCGCACCGCTCAAACCGATGTTACCATTCGGAGCCAATATTGGGGGACACCACCAAATTCTCAACCGTGGGGGTGTACCTCCAAGTGGTCTCGGTTGGAACACACGCTCAAATGTTCAACAATGGAGTATACCACCATATCATCAGCAATGGACATTCCACAAAATTTTCATCATGGTCAACATGCATCAAATTTTCAGTAAGACGGCTCTTCAAGAACAACACCCACAAATGTTCAATTTGGATTTGAAGCTTAAAATCAAGTTGAAAGTCCAATGAATAATCAATGAAAGTATCCAGAAGGTACAACCACATATACTTCACCCAAAATTCACCAAACACCATCACCGAATATCGGTTTCACAAATTATTTTGAATCTGCAAGCACATCGCAACAACCGAGACATGGAGGTCTGTTCAACATTTGGAGAACCACAGAAGAACATAATACATGACATCAAAGTGATTCAGGAGAAGATTAGCGATCTGATTGTCATGTTTTGATATTGTGATATAATATTTTATTATTTTTTGTGTGTTAATGTTTTGTTAAGTCGTAATATTTTAAAATATTTTAATATTATTTTGGTGTATTAATTTATTGTTATAGTGTAATGTTTTGAAATATTTAAATATTATTTTGGTGTGTTAATGTTTTGTCATGTTGTAATGCTTTAAAATATTTTTATGTGTTTTGGTGTGTTAATGTTTTGTCATGTTGTAATGCTTTAAAATATTTTTATATGTTTTGGTGTGTTAATGGTTATTATTTATATATGTCTAGTGAAGCATTTCACATGTTTATTAATTTGCAGGCGTTTCGTATCTGTCAGTTGCGATCACAAAACATCTACATGCTATCTTATGAAGAGAGAATTGAGTTATGGAATTTAGAAAATGAGCTATTCGAAGAGTTGATTATTCAGCCCACATTGAATTATTATGATCGATATTTTCATAGAGCACCTGCCTAGACAGACGGAGGTAAAGGGTGGAGAAATATGTGGTTTCGACTTCAAGTAGATGATGCTGCTTGTCTACAACTCCTACGAATGTCGCTGCCATGTTTCCGGATTTTATGTAACATGCTACAAACGAATTATGGTCTACAACCAAATTCAAATGTAAGCATTGAAGAAAGTGTGTCTATATTTTTGCGAATATGCAAGCACAATGAAGTTCAAAGAAATGTTGGGTTGAGATTGGGACGAAATCAAGAGACTGTGAAAAAAAAATTTAAAGAAATTCTTAAAACGACAAAATTACTTGTGTGTAATTATATCAGAACTCCAACAAGATAAGAACTATACTGAATTCCTGAAAGACTTCAAATACATCCAAAATATTATCTATATTTTAGTGGATTTGTTAGAGCTATGGATGAGTCTCATTTTTGCGTAAAAGTGCCACTAGAGTTACAAGGAATGTATTGGAACCAACACGATAATGTGTCGTTAAATATCATGGCAATCTGCGATCTCAATATGCTATTCACATATATATGGAATGGAGCATCAGTATCTTATCATGATATAATTGTTCTCACAATGGCACAATAAAGCGATCCTAATTTCCTTTGCCTCTAATGGAAAAGTTTTATGTCGTTGACTCGGGTTATCCAAACATGCAAGGATTTTTGGCTCCATATAAGTCATCACGAAACAATGTTGTCAGATATCATATGTCTCAGTTCAACTATGGGCCTGCTCCACGGAATAAAGAAGAATCTTTTAATTGATATCATGCGTCTCTACATTCAGTTACAGAGAGGACTTTTGGAGTTTGGAAAAAAATGAAGAATTCTTTGTGATTTTCCAAGATATAGTATTAACATACAAAAGGGAGTGATAATAGTTGCAATAGGATTGCATAATTTTATCAAAATTTCAATTTTTTCTGATGCAGATTTTGCTGAAGTCATGTCAGAAACATGAGGATTCGACACACATGAAGAGACTGATTTTCATACCGATTTAGATGATGTGGAAACAGTTGAGGGAACATTGATTTTCATACCGATTTATCTTCTGAATGTAATTTATTTGTGCTTTATAAGAAATATAAAATATATTTATAATGTACAGTAAAATATTATTTTATATTTTCCCGCATTTTTTATAATCACCATTTAAACATTTGTCCCGCACTATCTATTACTTTTATCACCATTCACACATGTTTTGAACCGCTTCTTTTAGACGAATTGTATTTGTCCCGCAATATGCGTTTTGTTAACATAAACAGCAGTTAAACCGCACCGCACTAACCTAACCGCTTGTCCAGGATCGTTCAAACCATTGTTACCATTCGGAGCCTAAAGAGAAGTGGCAGTGACAAAAATATATCAGGAACAAATGGTATAGATTTATGATCTACTCTATTAAATAGAAATATGATCTATTAATATAAGTTTAGTCTAAATATTTTAATATAATTATTAAATTATTTTACTAATTATTTAAAAAAAATATTTTACACAAATACAAAACAAAAAGAAAATAACGTGATCTTTTAAGGAAAAAGCAATTAGTTGAGAGGATATGATTTGAGTAATTGCAGCGTATATACACGAAAACTGTGTAATTTGCGAATCAGCTTTGTCTACGAAGAAGGAAGCTATAAGTAATGCAACTATGAATCTCATGGAGAGTTCGATATGAAATTTCACCTTTTTTGCTGATCTGTTCTTTTTTAATGGCAGTTTTGTCCTTGTTTTTCCTATACAATGACTATGAATGTTGCATGCGTTTTCTATGAGGGACGGGACCGACCGCAAATAAGTCACCATTCAACAATTGCAATTTTATTATAATGACAACTGATACAAAAATTAAGTGGGCTGTCGGCATTTCATCAACACGAACAAATAAATGGAACGCCGATGTATAGTCATAACACCTCAAATGAGGTGTGTTTTAGGGTGTGGTTCTTTATAGTTATTATTTTGAACTGAGTAAGTTAAAAAAATTTGTTTAACTAACATCAATAATTAGAACACATTTATTCAAATAAAAGTTTGGATATAAATAAAATCGTATTATATATATCAAAATTTGCACCATTTTGTTAAGGCCTAAAACCGTACAAATATGGTATAATTTGACTTTGACATTTTTTTATTTTAAATAACAAACTTAAATTAATTCTGTTCTTAAAAAAAATCTCAATTATAATATTTTAAATAAAATATGATATTAGCTATAAAAATCTCAATAGTATCATATTTAATTTCATATTTCTGATATATAAAATACCTTTTAAAATAAAAATACTATATTTTAAAAATTATATTAGTATCACTAATATTTCGGTGCCCTATTTTAAAAATATATTAAATTTTATACATAACATTATCTTTATAATATTATATTTAAATATTTTAGTGTTATTTACATGTGTGTATATATATGTATATATATATTTATTTATAAATCTTGTATAAGTATATAATCTATGATATTTTTTTAGAATTTTATTATTTTTAAAAATATATTTTTACGGATCCAGATATCTGTGGTAGTACGATATACAGACGAATATCCAGATATCAAGACATTAAATCAACGAATCCGATGAATCCGGTATAGTATCCGAATATCCTAAATTTTTCGGAATCTAGATTTGTCCAACCCTAGTTTGATGGTAGTAAGTAGGTCTGGGCACATTTTTCTGGAACAGTAAAATGAAACTGAAATATAATTTTGTTCGGGTTTTAATCATGTCAATTATACTAGTGGACTTATATCTCTAGAATCGAAAAATTAGAACCGAACCGAAATCGAATCGAGAACTGAATGGATATCCAAATTTTTATAGTTTATATATTTATAAATTTAAATATATTTATTTTTGAAATAATCAATTAATTTAAAAATATTATTTGTATGTCGAAATACTCAAAAATATTATTTATATTTCAGCTATATAATTTTTTAAAAATAATTTAAAATTAAATTAGTATAACTAATATTTTAGTTTTTATAAAATAGATTATATGTACCCCGCAGTTACACTACTCATTATAAATATCACCGTTCATATTTTGTTATAAACCACACTGTTTAGACGAACCACAGTTGTTCCGTAGTATGCGTTTCTCATGTATAAACCACAGTAAAACCGCACCGCACTAACTAATCCGCTTGCCGCGCACCGCATAATCCGCTATTACCATTCGGGGCCAACATATATCGTATCGTTTTCCAAAACCCATTTCTCTCCTCTCTCCTTATAATTATTGTAATTATCAAAATTATGAATTTAGAAGAAAGACATACACTTCCAAAAACCACACTCTATATTTTTTTTTATTTCTCCTTTCTCGCCCCTGTTCCTTCTTATTCTACTTCCTCTTCCTCCTTGACGCACCAACTAGTTTCAAAGCCCATCCTTCTCTCTCCTGCGTATTCGTATACATACATATACATGGCTATTCAGACATTTTCGGTTTGGTCCCAGATTCAATTACCAGAAGCTATATTTTTTTGAAAAAAGAGGATGGTTGGGAATGGTGCTAGGATTTCGATTCCGGCGGGTGCCATGAAGACGGTTGAGACCATCAAAGAGATCACTGCTGATAACTACAGTGAGTATGAGATTCACGCAATGCTCCTTAAATGAAATATGAATCCAATGACGCTGCTCAACGCCTTCGTCTTCAGGGTATATCATCTTATCATCCTCTTCTCTTATATGATTCCTGATTTGGTTTCTTTGACTGAATCCATGATTTCATTGTGGGTTTTCTATTTGTGGGGGTTTTTAACTTAGGTTTTAGTCTCTAATTTGTTAACCTTATGTATGAATTTTATGGGTTTGATATCATCAGAAGTAAAGCATGTCTCTAGTTGTTGATGTCATATTGTCTTGTTTAGGGATTGATTAGAGTATGTGTGAATCAAAGCAGCACGCATCTGGGTTTTAGGGCCAGTGTCTGATGGATTTTTACCCTCGGCATTGTGTCTTTCTGATCTTTTTTTCCTTATGTTTCTCTGTTTCGGTAGAACCAGTTCTTCTTTTGTTGGATTTGTGGACCTATCTTGTAGATTTGAGGTTGTCTGATTATTTGCAGGTTTTGTCCTCCCATGGAGATCTGTATTGATCTTCATCCTCAGATCCACTGAAGCTTTGCAATGAAAGCTTCTCGCATTCTCCAGCTTCCCCTTTCGGACTCTTGGGTCAACTTCAAGATTCTCCGATGATTTGAAGTCATAGATTCCTTAACAAGGTATGGGTGTGTTTGGTCTTTGTTGGCTTCGGTTTTCTAGCAGAGTGAAACTCGCACAAGGAAATCATGTATTTTACATCAGCCTCATAACTTTTTGGAAGAGAGAATCATGGTGTAAAACTATATATTTGTCTTGTTTTTTGTGGCTAATGGAATAATTAGTTCTACTTAAAAAGTATTATCCAACTAACAATACTTTCAGTCATATGTTATTGCAAATTTTGGATCAAGAAAACTACAACAAGTTACGACCTATGAGTTACAATGGCGTAGACTTTTTCATTTTTGCTCTTTCCCTCATCAACAAGTCTAGTTATAATAACCGGCTACTAATCAAAAAATCCAAATAACAATAATGATATGTGAAAATTTGATATACATTACATTACATAATTTAGGAAACGAGAATAATCTACGACTTTGAGTCTATAGTGATAACCGACTATTGATCGAAAATTCAACTAACAATAACAATATCTGGATAATTATTTAAGTAGCCAACTATTGATAAAATAATCCAACTAACAATAATGATATCCGGATAATTGAAATACATTATTTAACTTATTAGATATGAGAATAATAATAACAATGTCCTGATAATAATTTAAATTAACGACCACTAACTTAAATAACCAACTACCATTAAAGAAAACTGGATAATTGGTATATATTACATACATATCTACATTTCATAGACCGGACTGTGACACATAGGGGTGGGCATTTTATCCGTGAAATTTGATTCGGTTCGTTATCCGTTACTATTCGATCCGAAAATTCCGAATATCCGTAAGCTTTCGAAGCAAAGCAAATACTAAAATTCAATATCCGTTAATATCGAAGCAAATCACAAATACTAAAATTTTGGGAAGCGAATATCCGATCCGATCCGTCAATATATAAATACATGTATATTTTGATTATATTTAAAATTTTAATTGTATAAAATTATTATTCTAACATATGATTTGACAGATTCTATTCATATTATTACTTATATAAAAATATTACATAAAAGGAAAAAAACATTTATGACAATTATAATTTTTTCTTCAGTTTTGTGTTATTATAATTGTTAATTAAGTTTAAAATTTTACAAAATATGTAGATTCATTGTATCTTTTAATTTTTATCCTTTATATCATGCAAAAAAAAATATTTTCCAAAAAAAATTTGTATCAAATTTTTAAGATTATTTGTATTAATCAAAACAAATGAGATATCCGTAAGTATCCGCAAATATCCGCAAATATCTATTTATTTTCCGGATATCCGTTTTTCCGAATATCCGTATTTTTCCGAATCAAAGCAAATCGGAAAATTAGATATCCGTAACATTCGAAGCAAATCACAAATACCTTCAAAAACCCGGATATCCGATCCGTGCCCAGGCCTAGTGACACATACTAATCGAGTGTGCTGAGATGGCAAAACCTGTGACTCGTTGGAATCTCGCCGGAAAAGAAATTCCGATTTGTGAAGAATTTTTTTTAAACTGAAAGTACTATTGCTAGTAAAACACTTATGATTTTTCGTGAGAGGCAAGTGAAGTTGTGGATCATCAAATGATCGTATGTCTACTGCATCTTCTTTACGCAAAATATCACTGTTTATGTAGTTGATTTCTGTAAAAAATCAAACTATGTCTAATCCCTAAATAAAGAAACAAATTCATGTGAAACAGTGTATTGATCGTTGCAGGAAAGATATAAACAATATATCAATTGCCTGATACGAATATTTGTATATGTAGTGTTTAAATCTACAAAATATATCGTCAATTAATGTTGTCCTATTGATCAGCATTTGCTGGCTATTTTTAGACATGAATATGCTATACAAATACTTATATTGTTTGTATATATAGACTAGGTCATGATTGCATGTATATCATCATTACAAAACATTTATATTTTTTTCTGTAACAACAAAGTAATAGGAGTATGGTAGACATTTTAAAAGCTCTGGACATGGACTTTATGGTTGGGCTGATGATTTTTCCATCGTTGCAAATTATTAAGTTAGTTGATAATTAATGTGCCAATTGCGCATATGATTTTTTAAAGGAAAAAGCACGACCATAGTGTAAGACATCATAACAAGACGTATAATAAGACTCACTGCATAATAGCTTATGATACTATAAGTCTATAATACTAGGAGATATAATAAGTGTGTAGGCATATAGTGGTTAGTTAAATCGTATTAATTTAAATATATACAGTGACAGAATGTATAGCCTTTCTGTGTATATACAATCTAATTTCTCGATAATATTAATAATATATTGACAACAGTGATTTCTTTTTGAATTTATTTTATTAAATGTTTCTTATTATTGAGATACAGCTAGGTAGTTTCATCTGTCTTTCTCAAAAGAGTTAAGACAAAGCTTGGAAAAGTCAAAAGACAATGTTTAGCAAAAGCCAAAAGCCAACGGCGAATAAGCCACTTCCATTATCTCCGTCTTTTACGACTCTAGCAGAAACATTTGTGTATATTTGATCTTTGATTTTTTCTCTCCACTCTATCTCATGGCATCTTTTTCTTCTTCACCTCGCACCTGGAGATACCGCGTCTTTGCGAGCTTCCACGGAGCAGACGTTCGTAAAACATTTCTGAGCCATTTAAGAAAACAGTTTAACTATAATGGGATTACAATGTTCGATGATCAAGGGATCGAGAAAAGCCAAACAATCGCACCTGCTCTCACACAAGCGATTAGGGAGTCAAGGATCTCAATCGTCTTGCTATCAAAGAACTATGCTTCTTCGAGATGGTGTTTGGATGAGTTGTTGGAGATTATCAAGTGCAGGGAAGCTATGGGACAAATAGTCATGACGGTCTTCTACGGAGTCGATCCATCTGATGTGCGGAAACAGACTAGAGAGTTTGGGAGGGCTTTCAGTGAAACATGTTCTCGAGCAACAAAAGAGAAGAGGCGAGCATGGAGTCAAGCTTTGAACGATGTTGGAAACATAGCGGGGGAACACTTTCAAAACTGGTTTGTTTATTTTCCTTAAATCATTTTCTTTTCTCTTGTAAAACCAGGGCTGAGCAAATAAACCAAACCCAACCGAACTGGTCCGAACACGACATAAATACGAATGAATCTTGTTTTATAGTATTTTAGATTATGGTATTATCCGAACCGAACTGAATCTAAATGAATATCGATAGAACCCAAAATATTCAAAACCCCAAAAAGATCTTGTACCAAACATGATCTAAATTCCTAATATGTATACAAAATACACTTAGATATATTGAACATCTAAAATAAATATCAGTTGAATGAAGGTTAGTGGTTCTATTACATGAAATTGATGGTTGAAAGTGGCGGTCGAAGCTTTAAATTTTTTAGATTATTTTTTGTTTTATTGAACAATGTTTCTCATTTAATGAGAACTTCATTTTCGTTTTATGCTTTCATTTATTTGGTTTTCTTTCTATCAATAAAATATTTACTTTTCATTTGATTTTGAATAATCACGGTTGAGTTTCCTTTCTTATTTTTAAATTGATTTTACTTATATTTTTATTACAAAATAAGTACAAATCATGTATTTTAAAACCAAAGAACCGATTTTACTTATGTTTTGGTTACAAAGTAGGTATAAATCAGGTACTTTTAAACCGAATAACCAATTGGGATCCGAACACGATAGAATCCGAACCGGTATCGAACCGAACTTTCATATAACCCGAATGAGACTGATTTTGATAAATCCGAAAAACCGAAACCCGATTGGATAAAACCGAAACCCGATTGGGACCCCGAATGCCCATGCTTATGTAAAACTTCTTTTTAATTTCATATTGCTTTTTCTCTCTTGTTAGGGACAATGAGTCAAAGATGATTGAAAAGATTTCTAGAGATATTTCAAACAAGCTAAACACTACAATCTCTAGGGACTTTGAAGACATGGTGGGACTTGATGCACATCTGGAGAAAATGAAATATTATTTAGATTTGGATAAGGAGGATGAAGCTAAGATAGTTGGAATTTGTGGCCCTGCAGGCATTGGTAAAACTACCATTGCTAGAGCTTTACATAGCCTACTCTCTAGCAGTTTCCAGCTGAGTTGTTTCGTGGAGAATCTTAGGGGAAGCTATAATAGTGGTCTTGACGAATATGGTTTGAAGCTGCGTTTACAAGAGCAACTTCTTTCAAAGATCTTAGACCAAAATGGTATGAGGATATACCATTTAGGTGCAATACAAGAAAGGCTTTGCGACCAAAAGGTGCTTATCATTCTTGATGATGTGAATGATCTAAAGCAATTGGAGGCTTTGGCTAACGAAACAAGTTGGTTTGGTCCTGGAAGTAGGATCATAGTAACCACCGAAGATCAAGATATTTTGGAGCGACATGGTATTAAAACTACTTACCATGTGGGTTTTCCATGTAGAGAAGATGCTCTTGAGATTTTTTACACATACGCTTTTAGAAAATTCCAACCACCTGATGCTTTCAAAAAGCTTGCAGAAAGAGTAACAAAGAGTTTTGATAACCTTCCATTGGGTCTCCGTGTTGTGGGGTCAGCTTTACGTGGGAAAGAGGAGGATGAGTGGGAAGCTCTACTGGACAGGCTAGAAACTAGTCTCGATCGAGATATCGAGGGAGTACTCAGATTTGGGTATGATAGCTTACACGAGGACGAACAAGCTCTGTTTCTCCACATTGCGGTCTTTTTCAACTACAAGAAAGATGATGATGTGATGGCAATGCTCGCTGACAGTAACTTGAATGTCAAACGAGGATTGAAAATTCTAGCTGACAAATCACTCATTTATAAATCTACCCTCGGGGAAATAGTAATGCACAAGTTACTTCAACAAGTGGGTAGACAAGCTATTCAAAGACAAGAGCCTTGGAAACGACGCATCTTAATAGATGCTCAGGAGATTTGTTATGTCCTTGAGAATGATGATACAGTGAGTTTTTTCTTTTAACTTCAATCTAAATAAGTAAATTAATTTGGTGCAGGGGAAACATTTTTTTTAAAGTACTAACAAATTACTCATTTGTTTTAGGATAATAGAGCTGCTTTAGGTATATCGTTGGATATGTCTGGTATCAACAACGTTGTCATAAATGAGAGAGCTCTGAAGAGAATGCGTAACCTTCGCTTCTTACATGTCTACAAGACAAGGTATGTTGAAAATGATCGAGTGGAAATACCTGAGGAGTTGGAGTTTCCACCTCAACTAAGGTTACTACACTGGGAGGCATACCCAAGGAATGCCCTTCCTCGCACATTTCATCCGGAATATCTTGTCGAACTCAATTTGCAGGAGAGCAATCTTGAAAAGCTTTGGCAAGGAACCCAGGTTGAATATTTTTATACTTTAAATATCTCTCTATATATACTTTTATTTCTCTATGTTCTGATTATTTTCTTTATACTCAGCCACTTGCAAATCTCAAGAAAATGGTTTTGAGAAGATCCTATCGTTTGAAGGAACTACCAGATCTTTCAAATGCTACAAATATTGAGAAATTGAACCTGAGTTTCTGCGAGAGTTTGGTAGAGATTCCTTCCTCCGTGTCGGAACTTCAGAAACTACAGACTCTAAATGTGTACAGCTGCGCAAAACTAGAAGTTGTTCCAACTCTAATCAACTTGGCATCTCTTGAACACGTCGATATGCTTGGATGCTCACAATTAAGGAGCTTACCTGAAATTTCTACGCACGTCTCACGTATCAGAATAGATGATACACTGGTAGAGGAAGTCCCTGCATCATTTATGCGTTGCACTCGTCTTCAGACACTCTTTATAGGGGGCAGTGGAAACTTTAAGACATTAACACATCTCCCGGAGTGTGAGATTCTAAACCTATGTTTTATGGGTATTGAGAAGATTCCAGATTGCATCAAAGATCTTCATGGGCTATTATACCTATATGTAGGGGGCTGCAGTAAACTAAAATGTCTGCCACAGCTTCCTGTTTCGCTGAGGCATTTAAATGCATGTGACTGCGAGTCACTGGAGAGCGTGTCATGCACGTCGTTTGACCCATCAATATTAGATCTGAACCTCAATTTCATCAATTGCCTCAAACTGAACCAACAAACACGAGGAGAAATTATCCAACTAACTTCCGGGGAGAGAATCTTACCCGGAAGAGAAGTGCCAGCAGAGTTCTGTCACCAAGCTACAGGACATTTCTTGACCATTCGTCGCGACGGTGATAATCCTTTCTCCGAGTCCTTAAGATTTAAAGCTTGCATTGTGATTTCCCCTAGAAGGTCGACAGAGGGAACACCTATCGCTTTATCGTGTACTCTCATAGGCAAAAACGGTGGCTTCGCTAAAAAAAATTGGAAGTACCTTTGCTTACCTGATAAGTCCCCCGGATTACAATCGGAACATCTGTGTTTATTTTACCAAGAGAGATGTATTGAATTGAGCAGTGAGATATTGTTCGAATTCAGCTGCACGCCCTCCGAAGACTACGAGATTGTTAAATGCGGTGTTCGAATCGACTCAGACGACATTGATGAAAGCGATGAAGGAAAGTATATAGACGAGATTGTTCAATGCGGTGATGGAATCTATACAAACGAGATCGAACAAGTACAGAACGACTCGGATTATTTATCAGAAGAGGTTAACGTCGAAGTTAATAAACATGGAGGTTGTTGGAGTTGGCTGTGTAAAATAGCACTTACAGGCTCATCATGTCTCTTTTAATAACTCCCTCTCCTAAGCTTTGTGTACATTGACAAATCTCTATTTATTATTTAACAATATAACTGTGTTTTTTTTTTAAATTGTGATTTTTTCACAGAAGCTGCGTTGAGTAATAAAGATGTATTATAAACAGTACCGTTATGGAAACTATCTTGCGCAGCAAGAAACATTATTAGAATTGTTCATTTATAGAAAGAATCGAACTTTTAGAGTTTTCCAGAGATAAATGAAGAGGGAGAGAGACCCAAAAATCGGAATATACAACTTTTTTGAAAGAATGTTAAATTAATTCAAACAAAAAAACTGTTTTACACTTTGTGTTACATTGGAGTTGAAGCTTTTTAATCAAGAGTTAAACAAAACAGAGCTTGAAGTAGCTATCGAGTGGCAAACCATTTGGCCAATCCACCTGTGTGCGCCGTGTCACGGATGGATGAGAGCCTGTTGCGAACAATCCTGTCCACCGTTTGGATTATCTGTCCGTATGTCATTGGAGTTTCTCCGTGCTTTCGCTGATTACGTTCCCTCCATATGGCATATAGAGTAGCTTGGAACACATATCTCACTATGAATAATTCAGTCTTGTCTCTGTTTTTATCCAGCAGTAGTTGTATGACTTGATCCCACTGATGAGTATAGCTCGCAGCCAACAGTTTCTGAGTTAATCCTTTCCACACACTTTCCGAAAAATTGCAGGAAAAGAACAAGTGATTTCTTGACTCCATCGGATCATTACAGAGCACGCAAGAGCTAGGGTTGCTTGTGTTCCATTGCTGAACTCGGTCTCCTGTTGCAAGCCTGTTGAGAATTGCAAGCCAAGCCATGAAAGAGTATTTAGGTGTGTTAAAAGCAAACCAGATCCCAGAATTCCAGCTCACTCTCGGTTGAGGTACTCGAATTAGTTTCCATGTCTCCTTGGAACTAAAGACCGATTTGTACTTATCTCCCCTCTTCCACAGCTTAACATCTTCCCCTTCCAGGAGACCTCTCTCTTTCAGTCGCTGAATATGATCTTCTATATCATTTAGCGTCTCCACTCTATGCCGTCGTCGACGATGCGTTTTAATCACCATGTCGACTGTTGCATCTAGTCTTATGCCCATGTCAATACAGCCTCTTCTGCCTGTGATGTCAAATAATCTTCCAGCCGGAGTCCAGACGTCAAACCAAAAAGAAGTTTCTTCCCCATTTCGTATCTCAGTTTTCAAAAACTCTTTAACAACGTCCCGATGCTTCAAGAGTTTTTTCCATATCCATGAACCAAGTGTAGAACTCTCCTTTACTGTCCATATAGAACCCTTTCGTATCAAGTAGTTCTTGACCCATTTAACCCATAGAGACGATGGGGAAGAGATTAACCTCCAAAAGAGTTTCAGACTCGCCACTTTGTTTGCTTCAGCAACTGATTTCAGTCCCAGCCCACCTTCTTCTTTTGGCATGCAACAGTCTTTCCATGAGACTTTCGCCTTCTTTGCATTCAGCTCTGTGCCAGACCAGAGGAAAGCCGCACAAAGACTATCTATTTCCTTAATACATTTTTTCGGTAGTCGAAAAGCGGAGATCCAAAAGTTTGTCAAGCTATGAATTACAGATCCTACCAGTTGGAGTCGGCCAGCAAATGATAGGAATCTATTGTTCCATGAGCTTATGCGATTTCTGATCTTCTCTATAAGAGGAGTATAGTCAGCCACCGACATTTGTTTTGTCATCAAAGGCAATCCCAGGTAACGAACTGGCAATGTACCAGACGCGACGGAGAAGTGCTCAAGAATTTCACTTTTCTCTGTATCCTTTACTCCAGCAAGATAGAGTGTTGATTTTTCCATGCTTATTTGCAGACCCGAGAACTCTGCAAATTGCCGAAACACCTCAAGCATACCCTCTACAGATCGCTTCTTCCCATCAGAAAACACAAGAACATCATCCGCGAAACATAAGTGCGTAAGTTTCAAACTTTGGCAATAAGGATGGAAGCCATACTGTCTAGATATAGCTGCATTATCAAGCAACCGAGATAGCACTTGCATACAGATGACGAACAGGTATGGAGACAAAGAGCAACCCTGCCTTAGCCCTCTTTTGCTATTAAAATAGCCAGCCAATTCACCATTAACTTGAACAGAAAAAGAGGCTAACGTGATGCACTTCTCTATCCATGTAATATATTTCCCCGGAAACTCCAATGCCCTCAAAGTTCCCAAGAGAAAAGGCCACTGCACTGTGTCGAAAGCCTTTGATATATCAATTTTAAGCGCACATCGAGATGAGACAGAATCCTTATGATAATTTTTAACCAATTCCGAAGCTAGGAGGACATTCTCCATCAGCAGCCTGTCCTTTACAAATGCAGATTGACTCGGGGATATGAATTTCGGTAGCACTTTTTTCAGCCTGTTTGCCAACAGCTTGGAGATAATTTTGTATAGAACATTACAGCAGGAGATTGGCCGATAATCTTTGAACATTATGGCCTCGTCTTTTTTAGGGATCAATGCCAAAATTGTGGAATTGACACCCTTTGGCAAGAAACCAAACTCAAAAAAAGAAGTTACTGCTGTCACCACCTCCTTACCAACAATTGACCATGCTGCTCTGTAGAATTCACAAGTGTATCCATCAGGTCCTGGAGATTTATTTCTTGCCATCTTAAAAATAACCTCCTTTATCTCCTCTGCAGTGACTTCCTGCGCTAGCATTGTCTGATCCAGCTCTTCACATTCAAAATTCAGAATCTCCTTCAACTTCTCAACTGAGATACCCTGATAGTCCAATACTTGATGCGCAAGAAAACCATTGAAATAGTTAACTGCTTCAGTCTTTATGTCCTCCTGAGTAGCAGCTGTTGATCCATCATCTCTTTTAATTTCTCGAATAGTATTCCTGACTTCCCGAGTCTTTGCCGCATTATGAAAGTGCCTGTTGTTACCATCGCCTACACATAGCCAATGTAGCTTCGCCTTTTGGCCTAAGACTTTTTCCTCAATAGATGATAGATGAGACCAGCGCTCATAGAGCATTTTTTCCTCTGCTAAGTTAGCTTGAGTTGGCGTAGACAGAGTTCTTTGTTGACTAGCACAAAGCTGTTCAAAGACCTCTTTCGTACGTCGTGTGATATCTCCGACATGAGCTTTACTCAAACTTCGAAGCGAAGGCTTGAGCTCCTTAAGCTTCTTTGATAGTCTAAAAATGGCAGAGGTGGAGCTATATATCTCAGGAGTCTCAGCCCAAAACCTTTCTACCAGAGGAAGGAAGTCCGGTGAATCCACAACTGCATTGACGAATTTAAATGGTCGTTTTGGCTGCAGTTCTTCTGAACTAATTTTAATTTTGCACCTCAGGTGATCCGAGCATCCTCCTGCCTCGAAAACACAGTGAGACTGAGGGAAAGATTGCATCCAAACAGAGTTCATCAAGGCTCTATCCAGCTTCTTACAAATCAGCTCAAAATCTCTCTTGTTCGTCCATGTAAATTTGGGTCCATGGTAGCTCATATCAAGCATTGAACAGTATTGTACCACTTCTTGAAACTCTCTCATTCCCGAAGTTACCAGCGGAGAATTAAGATATCCTGAATGTTCTTCTATCTCCAAAGTTTCGTTGAAATCTCCCATCACAATCCAAGGTTTATTTCTTATCATAGGAGAGTCTTGGTGACTTTTTAGATCTTCCCAAAGAACTCTTCTTTCTTCTTCTCGGTTAGCAGCATATACAAATGAACATATGATTTCATCTTGAGCTCCCTCCATCAAGACAGAACATGTGATCATTTGTGAACTTTTGAAACAGGGTGTGACTCTCACCTTAGGGCCCCAGACCACCCATATTTTTCCCAATCTACTATGTTCATAGTTAGATAGCATCGACCAGTTTCTAAATACAGAGGAAGCAATCCGATCAGCCTTGCTCTCCCTGACTCTTGTTTCCAAAATACATCCAAACTGAAGAGTGTTTTTCTTGATCCATTCCCGGATTACTGTGTGTTTAGTAGGCTTGTTTAATCCGCGAATATTCCAGAAAAAACACGACATTAATGATTCTTTTTGAGGGACTTTTTATTCAAAAAGCTGGACGCATCCTTTGCTTTCTGAACAGCTGAGTTGGATAAAACACTGTGATTTTCTTTAGAGCTCCGAGGAAGAGAAGGCCTGAGGGAGGTCGTTTCTCTAACTTTTGTCGCTGCATCAATCACCTTTTGTGAAGCTCCCTCCTCTGGAGTTTCCATTGTTGTCTCATTAGCCTCTCTGTTTTTAATCAATCCTACTATCTCATCACCTTCCTGAGATATAGTATTCTGGATTTCTTTCTCATGAATTTCCTCTACGCCAGTGTTCTTTAAATCCTCGCTCAGAGATGCTTGTGTTTCTGCTACCTTCTCAAGCTCCTTGAGGTCCCCTTTCTCTGCCTCTTCCACTCTTTCAATAATTTCCCCATCCTCCTCATCCAAACTTAGAACCGAAAAACGCGAGTTTGAGAGAATGGAATCCTGCCCATGCTCGACATCTTTCCCCTTTTTTTCAGCAGATCGACCAACCTTACCAGGAGACACAGTCGTCCACTCATTCTCCGGCGCTACGTTAACCTCATTTTCCTTCTCCATGTTCTCAGTTTGAGCATCATTTGTTTCCTTCTGTAATATCAGAGTATCATCCTCTACTTGCATATCATGAGCCACTGTTCCCTCTACACTTGGAATCACCACATCCTCTACTGCGTTTGGTGCCACCTTTTCATCACTGCAATTCTCCCTCACCACACATGTTTGAACTGAATGTCCCCATTTCCCACATTTTGTGCACTTCGTAGGCAGCCATGGATAAGAGTATTCAACTCTTGCTTCCTTTCCTTGAACTTTAAAAGTCATAGCTCGTGGGAGCTCTTTGGTAAGATCTGCCTTTACAAATATTTTTGCAATTTTAAAGTCCACACACTGTGCTGTTTCTGGGTGCAACCTCTCTGGAGTCCCTACCGAGCTCGACAAGAAACTGAGACCCTTCCATGAAAACATGTTCATAGGAACTTTGCGCATATGAACCCACAACGGTACTGACGTTTGTTCGGGTTGTACTTCCTCCGCAAAAGGCATCCACTTTGACATAACCGCCGGAACTCCTGCTAGATTCCACATACCTCTTTTGAGTATCCTTTTGCGCATCTCTGGATCGATGATCCGAAACTTCATAGTTGTAGAGTTTAGCACATACACTTCAACCATCTTAGTCTTATCAGTTGTCCATATCTTGTTGACTATGGCGTGAACCTTTCCTACGTGAGGAGCTTTTTCTAGGAATTTCCCAATCAAAAAATCCTCCCACAACGGTGAAGGATCATGAAAAACTTCATCTGGAACCACAACTGAATCCACCCCATCAGTTTTCGTGATTTCCACTTCGTACTTTTTTAGAATTCTCTGCTCTTGTGCAACATTAACCCATGAACGATTCATAACTGGAGTAGTGGACGTCTGTGAACCTGCTGGAGACCCTTCCCTCTGCTCCGAGGCAGCCAAGTCCTCCGTCGGAGGCATCGGCGGCGCCGGAAAAAGCTGCCTTGGTGAAGCGGCTATCGAAAACCCTAATCGCCAATAAATCACCCCCAGACAAAAACGGTGCGTTTTAACCAAAGACAAGTCCGTCACATAAAAAACTGATTGGAAAAAAAGCGAGAATCATACCACTAGACCAAACGCCCTTTGATAAATCGGAATATACAACAACAGTAAGAACCCAGAAGAGAAGAGAATCAAAGAGGGTAAAGGAGAAGAAGATACGAGAAGTTACTCTTCAAGAACAGAGTCGATATCCATGGAAGAAACCAAGAAGGTAAAACCAAAGAAAACTCAACCACAGTCTACTCTGTTTTATCTACTTGTTATATACTATCTTGTTTTGTTAAGTAAATAAAAATTAACCAGAAATCATTTCCCCGCCAAAATACAAACCTTTATATTTTGTTGAGTGTAAAGACAGAGAATTCGTTAAACACTTATACGGAAACACATCAGCGTTTAGAGTTTTGGATTTAAAGGAAAAAAAAACATTCTTTGAATTTTGATTTGAAGCAAACAAAGAAGATAGAGAGAGAGACAGAGTAATAATAAAAAAAAAGGAATAAGAAAGAGAGGACCATTGGCACTGAAACAAGAAGTCGGAGAAATTTTGATGGGAGAAGACGGTCGAGAGAATCTGCCAAGAAGAAGAAGAAGAAGAAGCGATGAAATAAGAAGTTGGTAAAACAACAACTTCTTATGAATGGTGATCCCAACTTGCGATCTTTTTACTGTGATTTGTCGTTTAGACTATTCCGTACTTAATGGGTGAGGGTGACAGAAGCTGGAGAGAATAAGCAAGATTACTGGCAAGAGGAGAATGAAACTAAAGATTGGGTGTTCGATATTGAGAAGAAGTATAACAGAAGCCTAAGTCAAATATGTGATGGTATAGTGGCTGGGTTCAAGCGAGAGCAGATGGTAAAGATAAGGAGAACAGAACTTACTCTTGTTGTCATTTGATTTAATTCTTTTGGGTTTTACTTTTTTTTTTTAACTCAGGAGATACCAGAGAATCACAAGGTAGATAGTGCACATGGTCAAGAAGACAATCTGCAAGTAGACAGAAAGAGAGAGAGTCTAAAGCGTTTTTGGAGGAACTAAGAGTAAAGGTAAAAAAGAAACTGAAACTATATCTGATTCTCTTCTTCACTGTCATTGCAAGTTGAAAAAGACAACGGTACCTTAATTCCTTTGTTATATACACTGTGTGGATTTTCATTTGATTTACTCTCTCAGGACAAGCTTGACAAAAAGAGACAGAGAGATGCTGACAAGCTGGAGATAGAGGCTGAAGAGAGTTCTGAGGAAATAGTTGCCGGATGCATACGAGCGAGGAAGATGGTAAAAGAAATTTGAGGAGAGCGTGGAGAACCAAAGATTGAAGGTAGTAATAGTATAAGATAATCATGAAATTTAACTGACTCCATAAGATTTCAATAGGAGAAAAATAGAACTTAACTCAGTTTTTATTGACTTATTCACCAGGAGAAACATGCTCATGATCAACCAAATAAGGAGGGAGGCTAGTTTGAGACTTGATCATGTGTTTTGAATTTGAATCATCGAAAACATTTTCTCTCAATTGGTTTTTGAAATCTGACAAGAAAAAATTTGTATGACTTTATGTCCATTTGAAGAATGGTTCCGATTATATTTAGTCATTCCATTTGTAAAAAGACAAGCCTGCTTTATATCATTCTTTTACTTTTACTACATTAAATATTTAAATGTTTGGAAACCAAAAATAACTAATTCATGGTTGTAAGATACTCCCTCTATTCTAAAATAAGTGAGTTTTGAGATTTTTGCACGTTGATTAAGAAATTACAAACTTTTATTTTATTTTTCTCGTTTACCTAAAAACAATAATGATTAAAGTAATTTCAACTAATAAACAATTATATTACATAATATAAATAATTAAAAATATTAAAATGTATTTATTTTTTACCTAGAAACTTGAAAACATCACTTAAAATGGAACAAAAAAATTTCCCTAAAACTCCATTTAAAGTGGAACGGAGGGAGTAATAGTTTTACGATTTCAATCATGATGGGAAGAAAGTGGATATTTTGTAAAATGTATTTTTGAAGCTATTAATTTTTTCCCTTATTGCCGTAACCAGAATAGCTGTTCAAGAAACAAAAAAAAACCATTTTTTAGAGAAACGAGGAACATTTTCCCTCCAAAAAGAAAAAAAAACAAATGAAGTCGAGTGTATTATAAAAAGTACAGTTGTGGAAACTATCTTGACAAGCAAGAAAACTTGAGAGTGTTCCATTTAAAAGAATCAAACTTTTAGAGTTTTCGAGAGAGAAGAGAGCGCTAAAGAAAAGAGAAACCCAAAAAAAACGGAATAAACAAGAGTAAGAACCCAGAGAGGATAATCGAAAGAGGCTAAATAAACTTACTCTGCAGGAACAGAGTCGCTATCCATGGAAGAAACCAAGGTAAGAAAACTCGACGACAATTTACTCTGCTTTCTTTTTTACTGTATTTACTCGTCCATGGAAACAGAGTCGAGATATGTTCTTGTGAAAAGGGTGACGTTTGATTCTTGTCGGTTTGATTCTC
This sequence comes from Raphanus sativus, assembly GCF_000801105.2. NCBI lineage: Eukaryota > Viridiplantae > Streptophyta > Magnoliopsida > Brassicales > Brassicaceae > Raphanus > Raphanus sativus. The sequence goes on from NC_079511.1 coordinate 12,793,520, forward strand.
AGGAACGAAATCTGGATTTGAGGTCGAGCAAACCTGATGTTAGAACTGACCGGAGACACAAAAGGGATCCAAGAACCTGGGAAGGGAAGAGGGTAAAGGGATCTTTTACTCTGCTATGTTATTAGTACTGTACAGGGATTAGTAGTATGATTGAATCAAGAATGCGAATTTCTCAGGAGAACAACGAATCCGGTTTAAGAATGAACGGACCGGGTCAGGTTCGCAATCACGCAGACGTACTGAAACAACCGAGAGATGTTGAGATGCAACAGCAGCAGCTGAGAAGGCATGATGAAACAGAGTGGAAGAGGGTAAATAAAGTAAAAAGTGGGTATAAGGTTCGTCCAGGTGAAAGAATATGTAGGAGTTATCTACAGACTGGTCTCTGTGACCATGGAACCAATTGCCTTTTCAATCATCCTACTTGTAAGGTACTACTTACTCTACATACTTCATTTGATTTTTATCTCAAATCTACTTAAGCTTATGTTCCTTGTAGCAAAAGTAAACACAAAACTTTCATTTGAGTCTTTTACTCGCAGTTCTTCAGGAAAGGATATTGTAAGGACGGCTCAGATTGTAAATTCATTCACGCAAAGAACAATGAAGCTCCTCGTTTACCTAATAATACTACTATGCGTCAAGCACTTTCTTCAAATCTGAAGATCTTAGCTGAGTTTTCTCACCCAAAAGAAAGGGATGGTGCAGAACCTATGCCTCAGGTTATTTCATCGCCTACTTTTTCTTTTCAGCCAAATGTGAAAAAATGCTTAAACTGAGTCTCTCTTCTCTATAGGAAAAGGAACAAAGACAGGCTCATGAGGATCCGCAGGAACAGAGAGGTAACACTGAGTGGCAGAGATATTTTGAGATGGGAAGGAGAGACGCTCAAGATATTGTGCAGAAATATAGACAGAGAAACATCACTGATTCTCGGAGATACTTTGAGATGGGAATGAGAGACGGTCAAGAGATTGTGCAGAGACATAGACAGAGAGAGACCAGTGATCAACAGACTCAAGAGAATGTGCAGGAACACAGACAGAGAGACATCACTGAACGTCAGAGATATTTTGAGATGGGAAGGAGAGACGGTCAAGAGATTGTGCAGCAACATAGACAGAGAGAGACCAGTGGACGTCAGAGATATCTTGGGGAGGAGAAGAGTGAGGAGCAGGAACAAAGATTGATGGTAAACTAAACTGAAACAATATCTGTTCTCTAACTTCCATTTACAATAGATTCATGTTGTCTGGTTTACTCTCCAAGTTACATGTCTTGTGTATAACCTATGCTTCAGGTTTCGGTTACTTCTTATATATCAGCCAAAATTTGAAAGACGTCACTGAGTTTCTTCTTACCCATGTTATTTGACGTTGTCTTTTTGAACGTTGATACTCAGGCTACAACTTCTGATAGGAAATTTGATGAGAGGAAACATCAGACAGAGTCGAGCTCTATGGCAGCGAGGAAGGTAACTTTAACTAAATGTTATATCTTTTATCTCTTTACTGTTTTAAGTTAGTTATATGGGATATCTTAATTCTCAGTCAGAACTAGTGACGAGTCTCCAGAGCGTGTTTAAAGATGATATAGCGGCGGGATACAAGCGAACGGGGATTGAACATGGAGAAGGGGGTCAGAGGGTAGAGGTTGAAGAGATTGTCCGGGGAACAGAGAGATAGACAAAACAGTAGGAGGCAAGCTCAAGAGAGTATGGAGATACTGGAGAGAGTGTTGAGGAACGAAGAGTTTAGGGTAAACAAAGATGAAACAGAGTTACGAGACACCAAAGAGAAGTCTGAGATTGTTTGGTATGCAACAAACCGATACCTGTTGGGAAGATTTAGGTCAAACTTTTTGTAGTTTCGATCTTGTGATTTATTCATTTGTTGTTTTCTTAGCTCGGTTGATCACTCAATTTACGTTTGCGAAAAATATATAGCTATATACAGATTTATATGATTATATGGTTTGATACAAATTGTTTTGTTAGGGCCTGCACAGCGAGCTGCAGAATCTCAAAAAGATGGTAAGTTTGGTGACCTGAGCGCTATGATCATGCTTAGATACTAGTGTCTTTCAGTTGCAGATAACGCTTCTGAAGTCTTTAAAGGAATATCAGAGGCGATGTTTGGAAAGCTCCAGATTCTTCAGTTCAGTCTAAGCGGCTATTCAAGGGGCAAATTATTTATTTATGCTTTAGGCATGAGATTATGCTGGACCGGCACTGTATACAGTTCCAAAAAGCAGTGTAGTCAATCACAATACTACAATAGTATGAAAGTAGAGATAGATTCTGATGATATATTAATATTAAAGATATCGTATTTTTATATTAAATTTATTTTTGAGTTATATAAAAAGATTCGTTTTTATTAAATATCATATGTTTTAAACATTATACATTTATTAAAGATATTTTCCATTTGACAAAAAGATGATTTAGAAACAAATATTAAAAAGTTAATTAAAATATCAATAATCATAATTTTAATAATAAATTTTAATAAGAAAAATGTATCATTTTATCTATATGTGTCGTTTTTTCTAGAAATCAACATAATAAATGGGGAGGGAGGGGGTTATAAAGCATAAAATGACACAAGTAATCAATTAGAAAATAAAATTAGGTGTTGCCCCCCCAAAAAATTAGGTTTTTCATTGCCATTGATCAGGAATTTTGCTTTCGAAAGCAATTCAACATTTCTGCTATAAGGGTAAGTTTGTCGCTTCTTATGAAATTGATTGTTGATCATATGTTATATAGTGATTTATGCATTGAGAAGTTTTTCCCAAAGAATGACAAAAATTTCGAATAATCGTCATCAATTTAAACGGTTTTCACATATTTTGTAATATGATTATATTATGACATTTTGGTTATGAAAAAACCAGAAAGTCCTTAAATATGCACATATGCATTGAAATCTCTGATTAACTAAATGATTCATGCGCGATGTGCATTAATAATTTTTGGTTTTCGGATTAAAAATCAAAGAAGTCAAAGTAGGTCAGAGACCAGCGTACTAAAAATTTACCATACTAGTCTAGGTCATGGATCCAAATCCCTCAAGTGTGAAATCACGGGTGGTTTAACCGTCCTTTCGAGATAAGTATTGCATAATGCACCATTTGGTCTAACTTTTATAGCATTTTGAAACTTCATATCATTTTTTATTTTGATTACGTATCCTGTGATTAAAAATCAGTATATTAGGAATAATTATGTGACGTTTAAGTACCTTTAGCCTGATGAAAGCAAATGAAAGCGGGATGACGGCATAAAGTGAGTATCTAGTTCGTCCCGGTACAAAAGATTGCCAGTTTTATCTAAGAACTGGTCGATGTGGCTATGGAGAGACTTGTCGCTACAATCACCCAAAGGTAAGAAACAAAACTATCTATTTAGCTTTATTATAAATTTATAAGTTGCAATAGACCTTACGGCTTACTGTGGAACATCTTAATAGGAGATACCACCAGACAAGTTTAATATGCCAAAGTGTAAGGTACGAGTGCATATTGTAGAGTGACTAAAACTATATTTTGCTGAGCGTGATGCATTTGAATTAAGCTTATTGTCCATGAGTCCATCTAACAAAAGGCACACAAGTTTGTTCTAGTTTTCTAAAACCATTTAAGAGGTAATCATTTGCTCTTCTATATGCAATTCGTTTCAGTATTATCTGAGAGGAAAATGTAAGTACGGCTTGTGATTTTGATCATTCAAAGAAAAGGGATGGTGCAGAACATACGCGTCAGGTAATTTCAACGCAGTTACTATATACTATTCTTATCAGCCAAGTGTGAAAGACTTTACTGAGTCTCTTCTTCAGGGTCAGAAAAGACACAGAACTGAGTCAAAGTCAAAGTCAAGGTCAAGGTCAAGTCTAAGTCCAGAGAAGAGGGTAACTATAACTAAATGTCATCTTTTTATACTTTTGATTTACTGTGATCCAAGAGAATGATTCGTAGAGAATTTGCAGAAACATAGACAGGAAGATAATGAGAAGCAGAGTACAGAGGCTGAAGACAATCTGCAGGAAGAGAATTTGAGGGTAAAGAAACAACATAACCACGACCTCAGTCTTCTCTCTACTATTAGATGAAACAGAGTTTGCTCTGTCATTTACTGTTATTTCTCATTTGAATTACTTGTTCTCACAGGAGACACAAGAGAATGATAATGATCAACAGAATCGAGAGGAACAGAGAAAGAGAGATATTCAGAGGCAGAGGAGAGAGGCTCGTTTGAGACGTGAGTAGGTGTTGAAATGACTCATTTAACATTTCTCTAATTTTTATTTTTTTTGAATTACCACATGAGAGTGTTTTGCTTGGTTTTCTTCAGATCAAACAAACAATTTGTTTCGATGAAGTGACTAGTATCAGAGAGACACTAGCAAAATTCGGATTCATACTTACAGAGAGCGATGGATTTTAATAGTTACGAGGGTACAAAAGAGAATCCCAGCTTTTTGGAACACAAGAAACTGATGTGTTGTGAAGCTTTCGTATTTAACCTCGTGGTTGTTGTGCTGATTAAATTACCGTACGAAGACTGTGTTTGGGATAAATTTGAGCCTATATGCTATGGATATAAGCCAGTAAAAAAGTATAATAGATCAAAAAATTAAGTATCACAAAATTGATAACAGTTTATAATTAAAAACTTCTATATACTGTGTATCTCTGTTTGGATCATAAATATATATTATTGTTAACATCATTTTATAAACATAATTAATATATTCTAAATACAGTTCTTATGTATCTCCGATTTGATTAGTTAAATTGGTTTTATCTACTCTGTTAAAATAGTCATTATAGAAAAAAATATTGTACAAGATTGTTATATTTGAATCAAGTCATTAGTAACCTAATAATAAAATTATATATATATATGATATTTTCCTTCTCTAGCTCATTGTATATTGTCATGATTTTGTCGTCTATTAAAATTTGTTTATACCAACACGTTATAGATTTGTCTTTCAGAATCTTGATACCAGTTTTTTTTTTGAGAAAATTGTCAAAATGGAACAAAAATTCAGCATGGTTGTCCCTATAGTATAAAACCATCATTTAGTTGTCATTTTAGTATATTTTTTTTCATAATCCCAAAACTAACCCTTAACTAATCTAATTAAACACATTAAACTAATAGAAATAAAAAAATAATTAAAAACGTTTAAAAAGGAAAATAAAAATAAAAACTTTTATTTTTAAAATAAAAATAAACTTTGTAAAACTTAATAAAAATAAAAATAAAAAAATGTTAAATCAACCTAATAAAAACAGTTTACAAAGTTTTATTTTTATAAAAAGTTTAAAATGTATGTAAATCTTTTAATTTTATCAAAACTTTTAATACAAATAAAAAAATTCAAATTGTATTTCTATAAAGTTTGTTTAAACTCTTTATTAAAAACTTTTTGTAACGTTTTATTTTTATTTTTATAAAGTTTACAAATTTTATAAAGTTTGTTTAGAGTTTTTATTAAACACATTAAACTAAAAGAATTTTAAAAAATTTAATTAAACGTTTTAAAAAGGGAAAATAAAATAAAACTTTTAAATTTTTTTAATAAAAATAAACTTTGTAAAAATAAAAAAAAATTTTTTTAATAAAAACGTTAAATAAACTTATTAAAAACATTTTACAAAGTCTTATTTTTAGAAAAGTTTAAAACGTTTTAAATAAAACTTTAATTAAATAAAAAATTTAAACTTTATAAAAATAAAAATAAAACTTTATAATTTTTTAATAAAAACTTTAAACTAACTTTATTAAAAAACATTTTACAAATGTTTATTTTTATAAAAAGTTTAAAATGTTTGTAACTTTTTTAATTTTATCGAACTTTTTAATAAAAATAAAATTTTTAAAAATTTTTTTAATAAAAATAAAAATTTTAAAAAAGTTTTTAATAAAAATAAAAATTTTAAAAAAGTTTTTAATAAAAATAAAATTTGTAAACTTTATAAAAATAAAAATAAAACTTTACAAAAAGTTGCACCTAACTTCAAAACACTACATGTTGTATAGATATGCATCATATAGAACAAGAGTTTATGAAAAAAAATCAAAAAAAAAACTATGGAAAAACCATAGATTAATGAAGAAGACAAGGGAAAATTATTTTTTAAAATTTTTTGACAAGTAAAATCAAAAATAACACGTTTTAGGAAGTTAGAATATTTTTAGGAGATTTTTAGAATATTTCCTTAACTGAAATTTTCATTAATTTTCGCAAAAATCAGGTAATCTTATCCGTAGAAGGCGTCTTCTAAAAGTTTAGAACATTGACAAAATTCCAGAACATGCTTTCTACTTTTAGTAGATGGAAGAGTAAACTTTAGAAAACACATTCCACAAAATTTAGAATACTTAATAAAAGTAGAAGATTCTTCCGGACGAAAAGTAGAAGCTTTAGGATTAGTAGAATGCGCATTCCACATTTTTAGAAAATTAGTAAATAGTAGAATGTACGTTCTAAAAATAGTAAATGAACATATTTATTTTAGAAATCGCTTTCTACTATACCATTTTCCGTAGAATGCACTTTCTACCTTTAGTAGAACGTATTTTCAAATTTTTATTTATGAACTTTTTGAAAATAAAAAAATACCAGCATGTGTATATAGGTGTTTTATTAATTGTTTATATTTTTAATATTTTTCTTGATTCACAAAAGTATTTATTTTATTAGTTTTCAGAAATACAAAGGGTAAAAAGGAGAAAAATTGGACAAAAAATGATTTATACCAAGGGGACAACACCCTTGTTTTTTTGTTCTTTTTTGGCAATTTTCCCTTTTTTTTGAACAAGATACCAGTTATACTATAAACATGTTATAATAATTTTCTTGGAGAATTCATACCAGTTTTACGTCATTATCTTAATCAGTCAACACCATTCCTTCAAAATACATATATGTTATGTCAAATGTCATACCAATCTTTGATAGATTTTCATAGATTGTTGCACATATATGGACCCTGTTCAAAAAACATTAATGATATATTTAACATGTAACTGAATAGTTTTAAAAATTAATAGCTTTATCTATATATATATATATATATATATATATTTTGATATTTTTTTAAAAAATTATCAGCTCTAAAATTTAGTACTATGTCTAAAAATTTAAAGTATTATACTATAATTTATATATTTATCACACCAATTTACAGTATTGTATTAGTCAAATCAACTAGTCCAGCTAGGAATGTCAAACAGGTCGTCCCGTCCCGTCCCGGACTGCAGCGGGCTCGTCGATTTGCGATTCATTGCGGTCCAGTCCCGCGCGGACTGCGGTACTCCAAAGCCCCGGCCCAATCCCGTCCCGCCTAAAGTCCTGTTACAAACAGGCCGGTCCGCGGAATAATTTCAATCTGCATCTTGCTTGGCGATGATCCAGCTTGGCGACGATCCAAGCTAAATATATCCTGTTAATTTGGAAAAAACATGTTATTAGTTCAGCTTGGCGATGATATAGTGATATGTATGTCGTGTCCACTTTAGAATCATTGGTTAATTTGTTATGTCCTGTTATACATGATCAAGAGTGAAGAGTTTAAGACACAATTATTTTTTCTGAATCAAAACATAACTAATAATTTCATAAAAAAACAAATGCTATTGTTTTCTGAATTTATAAAATTAAAACCAAACACTAATTCAAAGTTGCTAGTACTAAAAACAATGTCATTAAAAAAACAGCAACTGAAAACACCAAATCAAAAGAAACAGCAACTCAAATAAACATCAACTCAAATCACACTTTTGCAGCTCAAAAAACTTAAAGTTTCAGATTGGTAACACCTTACAATCTTTGCAGCTCAGTGTAACGGTGTTGATTTCTTCTTCACTAAACAAGGAGCCAGGTGGTGGCGACAGTTCAAGCTGGTGTACGACCAAAACTTACATCAACTGAACATCTTCTATATCGTTTTGAGCCTACATCAGTTTTACTGTCACCACTATTCGCCTACTTGTTCACTTTGTAGTTTCAACTCTGTCTTGTCTATTCTTTTCACCTATAAAAACAAAACACTAATCATAAACTGAACACAAAACAAGCATAAGTTGAATCCTTAATCTAACCGAAATAGAGACTTAAGAAATACACATTAGGACACTGGTTTTAAGTTAATATTTTAACTAACCTAACCGACACATAGACAAACAAGGTGTAGTCATTAGGTGGTGGATCTTACAACATATAAAGCTCAGGCGTTGGATCTATAAGAAGCAATGAAGCACCAGTGGTGGATCAAAGCTTCAGAGAACACACCTGAAAAGTTAAACCAAGTCAAACTGTTAGACTACAAAAAGAAAAGAAAAAAATCAGTAACTACATAGATCAATAATAATTAAAAAAAATTATAAGTACATAGAGAGGAGAAATGGAGAAGAAAACGAACATGCATGCAGTGAAGGAGAAGCTCCGGTGTATGATCGAAGCAAGAGAGCCTAGGACCACCGTCTATGAAGAAACCATGGCCGGAAATGGATCTTCTTGCTATGGCTCCAAGAAACTTCACCGGAGGAGATAAAAGGCGAATGGTAGATCGGAGGCATCATGCATGAAGAAACCATGGCCGGAGCTCCGTTTCTTGTGGCACCGAGTGGCCTTCCTCTCGCTCTCTCTCTCTCTCTCTTTTGTTTTTCAGGTGGCGGAGGAAATGAGAAGCGAAGAAGATGCGGGAATTTTTGGTATCCCACGATCTATCTGGGCCCGTACCGCAAAAGGCCCATCGCGCACAAGCCCTTTCCCGCGAAGCCCGCAATGTTGCAGGATAACAATCTTTAGGCCCAAACCCGCCCCGCCACAGGTTTAAACGGGCTTGTCCCGTGGTCCACAGGTCCATTTGACATTCCTAAGTCCAGCTCTTTTGGATTTATATTCATTAATAGTTTAAAAATAAACTAAGTTGGTGAGGGTCATCCTAATATATTTAGGGTTTATGGTTTACAATTTTTTTTAATTTGGATTTACAGTACCGTTCAAAAAGTATAATTTTTTTTTTGCAAAATATATAACCTTGAAAAGCAGCTGCGATTGTTATATATTTATTTGCCTAAAATTTATAAACCTATTAAAAGATCGCACTGAATATTATTTTTATATAATTTTATCCAAAACTGATATGCTAGTTTCTAAATCATAACAAATCTCAAAATTAAGTTTCTAAATCAAGATACAGAGGATTACAAGTTTGGGTTGTAAAATTTAGTTAGTTTTTAAATTTAATTTCAAATAATCGTGTTGAAGTGTTATAACTACAGAATATTTAGTTTCGACAACTATGGATTATTTGTTTAGTTGGAAGTCTCTTTAGTCCACTAGTTTAACTAAAAAATTATTAATGCTTCTACATCAGAATGTACGAGTTTCAAATCCCAGAAAATGCAAATTATGCAGAAATAAATAAAAAAGTTACAAAGGTTTTTAGTATGATGTAGGGTATATCATCGAATATAGATTTCATAGAACGGCTCAGAGTGACGCAATCAAACGTGTACTTTCATGTAGTAGTAGATATATCGACTGTATCGTCTATGTAATATTTCTCATCATGTAATAATATAATTAGTCAGACCTTTAAAAAAAGTTACAAGTTTAGGAAAATATATCCAATCCTACAAGATTAACTAAATAACATTACCTTGTATCCTCGTAATTAACTGATCAAGAAACAATTTATGTTTAGTTCATGTAAAAAACCAAAAATAATAACAAAACTTAAAACAATATAAAACACATTTTATATTGTTTTTAAACACATATATAATTTTAACTAATCTATTTCATCTCGTATAAGCAATTTTCAAATACAAAATTTCAAACTATAGTTATATACATAATAATATACTACCATATATCTATTACTATAAAAGATGGTTTTTTCTCTCCTGTTGACACGTCGGATGCCATGTCACAAATAGGATCTCTGTGACGCCGACACGTGTCGCGTTAAATGAAACGCGGAGTAGTGGTCTGTGCTTCCTGGGCTTCACGTGTAATGTTGTGTGCTTCATGGGTTTAATGTGTGTGATTCCCGGCCCATAGAATCACGTCTCGCGTGAACCCTAATCGAGTTTGGAGTCCTCGCCTTCGTCCTCCCTGTCTCCATCGGCGCCGAGCGTGACGAAACAGATGCTGTAACGGATGCGTGTTTACTCCGAATGTCTTAAATTCGTGTGTCTGATATGATCTCTTCGGTTGTGCTGCTCATACGTCGGTGTGTGTTGTAAATAGGTTCGTATCTCACTCTGTTTTTTTTTCTTGATCCCTTAATCTCTCTGCTATCTATGTATTAGAGCACTCCTAGAATAGAAATGAAGATCGCTCCCCCCTCTGAACAACAAATGAATCCGACATAAACAAGAAAGAAACCCTTTTCGTCTTCTCCATCTTCATGTATGGTGCTTTGGCTTAGAGAGATGAGCACATTGTCGGTTAAAAATTCTCTGTTTCATCCATGATGACTCCAGAGCCGGAGGAGCAGTTGAAAGAGTTCGGATCGAAGCTTGACCCACCTCCTTCGTCTAAGATTCATTGCTTAAACTCTATAAGTTGATTCTTTATCTCTAATTCTCTTGAAATTTATCCTCTGCCGACTATGTTTAACAAAGTTTTGATTTTTAATTTAATGGTAATTTTCCAGATTTGTTCCATGTTTGATGAGTTGGTTCGAGGTGATAATCACTCCTTCAGGTTCTCTCTAGATCCACCACTCTTTATGTAAGACTCATGATGAACTATAATTGTGTAGTTTAGGATTTTGTAACAAGTTGAATTAACCAATGGGTGATTATATTTCTTTCTTTTGTAATCTCTTGCAGCTTGAAAACAATAGGGATGTAAGTTAGTCAAATGCGTATGCAACAGAACTCAGCACCGTACAACATAATGTCATTTTTTTGGGCCGGCTTTATCTGAACGCACCTCTGGCACTCATTTCTTCTTTGACACCGAGACTTATGCAGGGCAGATTTACTATGAAAGGTACGGTAACTCCACCTTATTATTTTATTAATCCATCACCTTCAATATATTTCTGTTCTCATTACTAATTTTTCCAAAAACTTAAAACTACCGTACATTGGTGGGTAATGGCACAGATGACTCCACAATAACACCAAAGTATCTTAAGCACAGGAAGTACAGACCCTAACCACCGCTGAACTCAATGGTTATGTCATCAAATCACAGCCTCAGGTGTGACACAAATCTTCAAATTTCATGACCAGTAAATTGTTTTGCCACTAATTTTTTTTCCCTAGCTTTTTATTCATGAATCAAGACAGTTGACGGTTGTTCAGACTTACAACGGCTGGTGTTACATTCCCTTCTCCAAGTGCTCCAAGAAGCTCCAGCGAGGTGTTTCTTCCTGCATAGCATGTGATGTCTAAGAAATAATGTGGAATTTGTTCTTAAACATGTGGATCTGATGATGGTAGCAGCTCCACAACTTCGTATGAAAATTTGTACCAGTAACTCTTTCTGAGCTGAACAACACGTTCTCAACTCTATCAATACTATTATATTTACTACTAAGGTTGGTTGAACAACACGTTCTCAACTCTATTTGGTTGCTAGGTCCTTTACTATTATATTTACTATCAAGGTTTGTTGAGCCTTTAACAATCGCTGAGCTAAATAATTTGAACTAAGGTAAATTATTATTTACCACATAACTTGAATTATTTACCTCATAACTTGAACTAAGGTTTTAGAATCTGTTAGTTCAAGTTATGAGGTAAATAATTTTGGTATGGTTAGTGCACGTACATTAATAGGCTACCACTATATATATTTTTAGATAAAGATATTTATTTACGAATAAAATATGAACCGTCTTTTTTTTAACAAATTATTTAGTAAAATTAAAACATGCTTTCGTGCAATTACACAAGTATTGGTCTTCCAGTTACCTTATTTCCTCTTTATCAAGGATACACAGATGTTCGTGTATTATACAAATGTCGAATTAACGTAAGGCTTAAGTTTTAACTTTAGAATTCACAGCGACTGATTACAGCATATTTATGTCCTGCGACGATCACTGACCGTATTCACCTAAACCTGTACAATATTAGACGCATAGGTATACATCAGAACAGAGTTTGATAGTGGACAAACAATTATTCTTTTAATTCTTCGGCCATATAATAATATACAACAATTACACAGAAATGTGTTGTATTGAAAAATAAAATTAATTGACCTCTCACATCCCCTGTTAAGTTAATATGTAACTGACAGAGAGATACAAATCAACAATGGCTCTTATTTTAGTGATCAGCCCCTTTGCATCTACACATTCCACTCAAGCACCGTTTCGTTTTGTGAAACCTACTCTGATTCATGGATAACAAAACACCTAGAAGAGTTCCATGTTCTGGTTCCAGTGAGTCGGGTAGTAACCAAGAGAAAAGCATGGGCGCTGACTTAGACACACCAAACGTTCACGATGCCTCCAGAGTTTCAAGTTCCGGTTCGTCCGGCTTTTCTTTATTTTTAACATAGAAATTGTTGATGAGTTCATCAGTATTATTAACATTACCGAACATACATTTCCATCAGGTGATCATCCAGACAATGAGCCGCAATCATCTAGACAAGCCCGAATGCTCATTCGATCTACAAAGTCACCACAACCAACCTCAGTAGGTTAGTGAATATCATATGGTATCATATCAGAAGTAATTTCTTCTCGACATGAATCTATTATAATATCTCAAGATTTGTTTATTCCTTAGCTAGACGCAAAATGAGAAGATCAATAATTAATAAAAATTCAAATAGTATAAACTTTCCAGTAAACTATAATTGTTATTAAAAATTAAATGCACCTATTAAATTCAAAATCTAAATAATTAGTTTTATATGGCATATTTTTTACTATAAACAATATATATCTAATGCAAATATATCTTCCATATCTCTTTGTAATCATTTGCATTATATTATAAATATTTAAATGTCAACAATAAATTCAATAGAAATTTAGCAGTTTCTAAATTTAGTGTAGAATTACCCGGAATAAAGAATACGTATCTAATTATCAAAATATCAGAGTTTATTTAGACTTCAAAAACTAAAAAAAAATACAGAATTAAACTAATATTTATATTTTAAGTTAATAAAAAATTATATTAAATATTTACTCTAACTATTTCAATTATTTTTGAACTAACATCCCGCCCGTAGGGCGGGCTGACCCTAGTATAAATATATTTTTCATCAAAAATAAATGACACAATGCCTTTAATGAAATATAAAGATTGCACTAATATTTCAGTGACATATTTCGTGATGTATCACGTAGTATCAAGGTTAAATTTAAGATAATGCTTTTATTTTAAACTTTTAAAGTTTAAAATAGAGCTACTCTGCGTTGTGCACGAATATCTTTGATGTTATTTAGGAAATTTTACTCTGAGTAAATGTTTTTTCGTGCCGTGCTATCCTTTTTTTTATTAAAGGATTTCAAATTAAACATAAACAAAATAAGATGATATGTTTTATAGCTGGATAAAGTTTGCGAGAAAGTGGTTGAATCCCTTCCTGTGAAACAACAAAAGAAGAGACTAAAGTTACCAACAATACAATGAAAGAGTAGTTAGTGATAGGATCTACGGCCGCGACGTTTTCCTCGTCCTCAAACTGTCTTCCAATCCATGACTTGGTATTTAGTTGGGAGTTTTATCTTCTTTCCACCTCTTGACAAGCTGAGTGAGCTATAAGGCTTTGTCTCAATTTCTTCCACATCTCCTAATAATGTAAAGTGAGAAAGACTCAAAAACACAAGAATTAGATGTTGCGGTTAATAGATCAACAACTAAAGTTTCACGAACCTCACTGTTGATAATGCTTGTAAATGCTATCGTGTGAAGTTGTAAGTGCAGAAACATGAAACCGACGATGTTGAAAAGTGTGGGTCCATCATTTCACATATGGGGCACTACACAGAAATAGCAGAGAAATCAGTGGAAATATTTGTCTCAGCTATATCATCTTCTAGATATTCTAGGTCTGGCTCTCGTGCTAGTGGTCAGGCTCGGCTCTAGGGGAGTGCTGATGGAGCAAGAGCACAGGATCCAACAACTTTTTTCAAAAAAATTAAGGGGATTTTAGGGTCCTAATTTCAGAAAAGAAATGTTTAAAAAGGGCCTAAATTTATAAAATTCTTAACTGTGAGAGATAAATTATTCAATTTTTTTTTCTTTTTGCACCAGGCTTCTAAAAGGTTTGAGCCGGGCCTGCTAGTGGTCTGCGTGCACCTCTCAAAGATATCCGCAACACTTGTCCTTCCAAAGGGTGAATATTTTTATCTCTCAAAGTTTACTGCGTTCAATAGTTTTTGGTGATTGATGCAATAATCTCAAAGACATTTGTTTGTTGTCTTTATTCTGTTTTTGGCAAAAGTAGGTTCTCTTCCTAAAGCACACATCAGCAAGTTTGGTTATCCATCAACCAGTTTGACAAAGTCAAGCCAATTGTCAATTTGGGAGCTCAGATTTGTAAGTAAACCACCTCTTTAGGACAAAATGTGAGAGATTTTATCTCAAGCAAAAGGCTTTTGCTGCAGAAACAACTTCTTTGTCGCATTTCACTGTGCAGAATATTCTTGTTCACATATTCCTCACGCAACAAATTGATTCATAAGTCGGCGAAACAACCTTCGTTGTCATCCGTTGGAAATTAATTCTCCTTTTGGATACATATTGAGCAATTACAGAAAATGATTTTCATAACTAGAAGTTGCAGAGACCCAAAAGCAATAGAGTCTGCATTAAATGTAAACTTGGGCCAAACTATAAACCTTTCGAGAGAGTTATTGAGAAATAGACAAGCTAAATGGATGTAATCAAATGCTTTTGGGTTATTTGTTTGCTCGCACACGTAATAAATTGGGGTGGAAAGATCTGTGGCTTCAAAGGAGTGCACGTGAATGCAATGAAACATATCTTTTTTTTCTTGATGAAACAGCAATGAAACATATCATCTGTAACAGTCTAATCAGATTCTGACTCTTATGATCATCTCACTCGAAGTTTCTGTTAGTTCTCACACACGTGGCCCAGTTGTACTGCCACGTCATCTCACTTATTTTTTTCTGTCCATTTGAACCTTTTTTCTTTTTTGCTAAATTCCATTTTGACATTGTAAAGTAAAAAATATACTTTACTAGTTCGTATAAAACTAGGGCATCATAATTGGTAAATATTTAAAAGATTTTTTAAAAATAATAAAATAGTGTTATCTTCGCGGCAAAAAACACATAACGTACATGCTTTGGTTATTTCATATGAGGAACGAAAAGGTTCTTTCTAACTTATGATCTTGATAATAGTCATGACGATAACACTATAGACCACTTAACATTAAAACCAAGAAAAATATTTATGTTAAAAATAAAAAATTTATGCTTATATATTAATAAAAATATAACCGTTTCGTTTCGCGCTATTTTTTTTTTTGAAGAAACGTTTCACCCTATTATTACATAAACATTCTTGGTTATCTTATTTGTGACAGATAAGAGGAATTTTATTCAATTATATTTTGACCTATTATTTCCTTGTCGGGTTTATAAAAAAATATTAAAAGGAAAGCACGAGTGGTAGCAAAAATTGACCATCAGAGAAAAGCTGCCTAATCTAAGACCAAGAAGTTTGATTTGATTTTTTTTTTGGCTGGAAAAGTATTAAGCATGTACAGTATATTATACTATCGCAAATTCTAATGTGAAGAACAAGCTTAAAAAATAGTGTATTCAAACAGTTCGGTCAGAGTTGTCAAAAAAAAAACAGTTCAGTCAGTAAAGTTTTTGGATGGATAGGAACATGGCTAGATGCATGTTCCGTCGGCTTATAATTATGTCAAAGTTATAAAGAACAGGACCGAAAGACTAAATGTCTGAACTTTCTCTTATTTTCCTTATCGATTACAATGGAGCTTTGATTACATATATAGAGAGTCTAAGAACAATCTAGACGTTACAGCAGGATCTTATCCACTGACTACAGATGTCAGAGGTGAGTCACGCAGAGTATCAAATCTGTTAGAACAGAGGAGCGTCTCCTTTATCGTACTGTAGCTCCTCTGTTTTGTCTCACTCTGTTTTGTCACCTTTTGCAGCTTCCGTTGATCTTGTTGGATTGGGCTCATGTCTTGATCAGTCTTCGTTTGGCCCATTGGGCTAGTCTCACTTACATTCCCCCTCAAACTCGTGGCTGTTGGAACAGAGACACCGAATTTGTCATGCAGGCTGAGAAACGTTTTGCGAGGCAGGAACTTAGTGAAGATGTCTGCTAGTTGAGCTGAGGAGGGAATGTGCTTTGTCTCCACAAATCCAAACGCAACTTGTTCTATTATATAGGGATAATCTGTCTGAAAGTGTTTCGAACGACGATGCAGAGCTGGATTGGTGGAGAGATACACTGCTGAGAGATTGTCACAGTGGACTACAGTTGCCTGATGCTGAGGAATTTACAGGTCACGAAGCAAGTTGGCAATCCATGTGAGTTCTCTAGCAGTTGAAGTCAGTGATCTGTACTCGGCCTCAGTAGATGAGTGCGAGACAGAGTCCTGACGCTTTGCTGACCAAGATAGAATTGTAGAACCCAAGAAGATGCAGAATCCTGCAGTGGAGCGTCTCGTATCTTTGCAGCCAGACCAATCACTGTCACAGAATGCAGTGAGGAGAAGATTCTGTTCTTTGACAATCGGTAAGCCTGCTTTGAGCGTTCCTTTAACATATCTCAGAGTTCGTTTGAGAAGCCCAAAATCTGAGACTGTTGGAGCGTGCATACGTTGACAGATGAAGTTGACTGCGTACTGTATGTCGGGTCTCGTGATGGTTAAGTACTGCAGCTTCCCTGCCAAGCTTCTGAAGTATGTAGGCTCCGAGAATAGCTCAGCTTCCGGATCATCGGTTATGATAGGGAGTGGTGTTGGCATAGGATTGCAGTCTGACATTCCTGCTTGATGCAAGATGTCTGCTGCATACGCTTCTTGATGGAGAAATAGGCCAGTCACTGTCTCTTCTATCTGAATTCCCAGAAAATATTTTGGCTTCCCCATGTCTTTCATAGCAAATCTTCCATGAAGAGCCACCAGTAACTCATCTAGACAGGTTTGAGAGTTTCCTGTGAGCAGTATGTCGTCCACATACAACAACAGTATCAAGACAATGTTTTTGTTGATGTATGTAAACAGGGAGGGATCAGATTTACTGTAGACGAATCCAAACTCAAGGAGGAACCGACTGAAGGTGTCAAACCAGGCACGGGGAGCTTGTTTTAGGCCGTACAGAGCTTTTGTTAGACGACAGACGTGATCAGGTTTGCTGGAGTCAACAAAGCCAGATGGTTGAAACATGTATACTGGTTCTTGTAGGTCCCTGTGTAGGAAAGCATTTGAGACATCTAGTTGTTTCAGAGGCCAGTTGCGAGCAGTAGCTACTTTGAGGACAAGTCTGATTGTAGCAGTTCTGACAACGGGACTAAACGTCTCTAGGTAGTCCACTCCTTCCTCCTGTTTGTTGCCTCTGGCGACCAGTCTCACTTTCCTCTTTCATGGTGTGCCATCAGGGTTGAGTTTAGTTGTGAAAAGCCACTGAGAGTCCAAGACATGCATATCTGGAGTTCGTGGAACTAGAGTCCACATATGAAGCAGATGTATTCTCCGGATCTCTTCAAGGGCAGCCTCATTCCAAGCAGGATGTTGCATTGCTTCAGCTATGTTTCGAGGTTCAGTTGGCGAGAACTTCGTAGCAAGCATCACATACCGACTGTTTGGCTTTGAGATTCCAACTTTAGAACGAGTAGTCATGGGATGAGCGTTAACTACTGGCTCTGCTTCTACTTGTTCTTCGTTCTCTACATGGTCCTCATTGTTTTTATGAGGCTGGTCAGCTTCTGCAACTGCTTCTTGTACATTCTGCAGCTCTGGTTCGACAGGTATTTTTCTCGGAAGTAGTTGTATGGGAGGAGTCAAAGGCGTTGTAAGAGTCAGAGGAGAGTTGTTTGCTTGCTAAACTTTCAGTAGTACTGTCTGATACTCAGGAATCAGATGCTTGTACCTCGAACTGAATGGGAACTCAGACTCCTCAAACAGCACATGTCTCGATATGTAGACCTTCCCAGTTGGTGGGAACAGACACCGGTAGCCTTTGTACTGACTGTTATAACCGAGAAACACGCATTGTAGAGAACGAGGATCAAACTTGTGTTGTGTTACTGGTCTGAGACATGGGTAACACGCAGACCCAAAGACTCGAAGCATAGTGTAGTCAGGTTTGTTATGAAACAGACACTCATGAGGGCTTGGTTGCTGCTGAGTTGGGAGTAGATTGACAATGTAGTTAGCTGTAAAGAACGCTTCTACCCAGTACTGCAGAGGCGTATTGCTGTGAAAGATCATCGAGAGGCCAAGTTCAACAATATGTCGGTGCTTCCTCTCTGCTTTTCCATTCTGAGCAGGAGTATATGGGCAGGACAGTCTGTGAATAATACCAGACTCAGCTAAGTGTTTCTTCATCGTATTGCTTGTAAACTCACCTCCCCCATCGCTTTGAAACTCTTTAATTCTTGTGTTTAGCTGATTTTCTACCATCACTTGGAACGTTTTGAAGATAGAAAAGAACTCAGCTTTGTTGTGTAGGGGATAAAACCAGGTGTAATTAGTGAACTCATCAATAAAGACTGCATAATATTTGAAACCCTGGTTTAATACAACTGGAGAGGGACCCCATAGATCACAATGAATCCGATCTAGAGGTTTCACCACACAAGAAGTAGAAGCAAAAAACGGAAGTCTTGAATTCTTTCCCATCTGGCAAGGCTCACAGATGGGTTGTGTTGTCTTCTTATTGAAACTGATGTCCTTGCTGGAGTTGAGCTGCTGAAGAATCTTCATGTTGGAGTGGGCTAACCGGTGATGCCAGATCTCTGCACTTGTCACAGTCTGAAGGTTTGAATAGAACACTTCACACTCTCGGTTCTTCAGCATGTAGAGTCCTTTATTTCGAGGACCCTCTGACACCACTTTCTGAGTTTGTAAATCAATCACGCAGACCTTGTTAGAGTCAAAGAACACTCCACAGGGGTAATCATCACAAAGTTTCGAAACAGATAACAGAGATTTCTTTATATTCGGGCAGACAAGTATCTCGTTTATAGGGATGTTACCTTTCTGTGTAGAGAGATTAGTGGAGCCGATGTGAGTGATGGGCAGGTAAGCACCATCTCCCACCATTATAGCATCTGTACCTTCATAGGAGGAGACCTGCTGGAGACCAGTTGCAGAGGGAGTGACGTGGTTGGAGGCACCCGAGTCAGGAATCCATTCTTTTCCTGTTTCGTCAGACACACGCAGAGAGGCAAAGGCTTCAGTGTTGTAGTTATTGTCGAACCTGTTGTAGCACTTCACTGCAGTGTGTCCAACTCTACCACAGATCTGACAGGTTGGACGATCACCAGAGGGACGACTCTGAGTTTGATGTTGACTGAAACCGCGGCCTCTGCTGGAGTAACCTCCTCTTCCTCTGTAGTTAGAGCGACCTCTGCCTCTGTAGTTTGGATTGTACGGAGGTGGTTGAGACGCAGATCTCTCAGTGTTGAATGCCAAGTGAGGGTTTGCAGAGGGAGCATCTTCATAAGACTGCAACTTGACGTCAAAGGCTTGCACATCAGATATGACATCATTGAACGTTGGGGAGGGCAGACGACTAAGAGAACTCTGAATCACCGTAGTGATGGGGTCATATTCCCTTCCCAAACCATTCAAGAAGCCAAAGATCTTGAGAGACTCGTCAACAGGTCTTCCAATCGAGCTCAAGGAGTCGCAGATGGACTTGAACTCACGACAGTACGCAGACAGGGGCTTGTCTTTCTTCGACAAAAGCTGAAGTGTGCGACGGAGAGTGAATTCACGAGACACACTGCTTTTGTTGAAGTTTTCAGCAAGCGACAACCAGATCTCACGAGACGTTGTGAGATTGTGAACATGACCAAGGACTTCCTCGGAGAGCGTACCGAACAGCCATGACCGGACTAGTTGGTCAGAGCAGAACCATTCTTCATACAGCGGGTTGGGGACGACGTTTTCTCCTTCTTCAGTGGCGACAGTAGTCATGGTTTCTGGAGCCGTGACAGCACCGTTGATGAAGCCGACGAGCTTCTGACTGGAGAGGAGAGATTCAAACTGGGTCTTCCATAGGAGATAGTTGCTATCGTTTAGCTTGATGGTGACGGAACTGGTGATATGAACTCTGTCGGGAAAACGATAGGTCGCAGCCATCATTTCACCTGTTAAGGTTAGCGACACTCTGATACCATATAAAGAACAGGACTGAAAGACTAAATGTCTGAACTTTCTCTTATTTTTCTTATCGATTACAATGGAGCTTTGATTACATATATAGAGAGTCTAAGAACAATCTAGACGTTACAGCAGGATCTTATCTACTGACTACAGCTGTCAGAGGTGAGTCACGCAGAGTATCAAATCTGTTAGAGCAGAGGAGCGTCTCCTTTACCGTACTGCAGCTCCTCTATTTTGTCTCACTCTGTTTTGTCACCTTTTGCAGCTTCTGTTGATCTTGTTGGATTGGGCTCATGTCTTGATCAGTCTTCGTTTGGCCCATTGGGCTAGTCTCACTTACAAAAGTAAACCCACGAGGACACTCCATCTCCAAAGGGATGGCTACAAGATATATAATCATGTCGTTGATGTCAAGATCTTCATATGCTTTTAAAAAAAATGAAGAATAATGTTTGAATAATGGACTTCCATTGCATTTTAATATTTGGTTAAGAACTGGAGATAAAATAAGTTAATTTTCTTGACCACGTAACTTTGTTTGGGCTAAACTTTGACTTGCTCTCGAACACGTGTATCTAGTATTTTACTGTTCTTATCTTATTATCTTTTTTCACGAACAAATGCTAAAACGTTAAGAAAAAACAAATGCTAAACCGTTTTGACATTACTGAACCGAGTAATAAAAACAAAACAATGCAAATTTGGTTGTTAAAATACGTTAAAAATAATTCATTCTTTTCACGTTGCTGTCACCGGCAAGAAATGTGACCTCTCTCTCTCTCAATCAATTAGGTCCCAACAGCTGGTATTATTTGTCTTTTGTCCTTCTATCGATTAGTGAAACAAAAATATATTCCAATTTCTACATAGATCTTCAGAATAAAATATTATTCATTTTGCTACAGATTCAATTTCATACACATAAACGCACGGTTGATGAACATTGGATCTCAATCTCTGCAAAAACAACTAAAATATCCTAATCATAAGATTTTTGAAACTGATCCCAGAAAAAAAAAGAACAGTAATCTGAAATTATTTTCTTCTGCTTTTCTCTAGGGCAATTGTTTAAAATAGCACCTTTGAAATTTTTATCCCAAAAATGACACTAAAGAAAGAAAATCACAAAATAGCATTCATTAAAGGGTAAAATGACATTACTATCATTGTGTTATAATTAATAAAACAAAAAAATCACAAAACTCATTTCTCGATCTATCATTTCCGGCGAATCGTCGATTCCATCTTCTCCGGTGAAGAAGACTTTGATATCATCGTCGTCATATTCGTTCCGTCGTCTCTGCGTTAGTCTTGATCCGTCGTCTCTGCATCAGCCTTGATTCATCGTCGTATTCCTCTCCGCATCTCATTCTCTCCTGTTTCTGATTTGATCAAGTTATCAACATCCGATGTCACTCATCTCCGTCGTGATCATCTCCACTGTAATCATCTCCGTCATCTCTCTGTAATCGAGCTAAACCTGATTGCTTTTTGTGTGAAAATGGTTACAAACCATATATTGCATCTGAAGCACTCTGTAATCCATATATTGCAGTCGATGACAACGAAGAGTTTCAATTCAAGTGAATCTAACTTCATCAACTAGTTTCTGTATATCAAAGCTAATCATCCTCATTGCTTTTCTTTTCTTTTTTGTAGAGTTGGATCTTCAAAGGCTTGTTGGGTTAGAGAACTAGGAATGGCTGAAGTTAAAGTTAAAAAAGGGAAGCTTTGGACAGCAACTGTTTCATAGAAGAGGTTTTGTATGTTGTCAAACAAAGTTTTGTTTTTTTTACTCAGTTCATCTGATAAAGTCTCTTACTTTGACAAGTATGAAATATGAGAGTTGCAGATCTTGGGTAGTGAAGATATAGTGATTTCACTTAAGGGTTTGTATGAGATAATTGCAGAGGAAAAACGTGGATCATGTTGGGAAAGCTATGAGGTTTATAGATACTTGAAAGGTCTAGGTTAGGTTACATTCTAGGGAGGCATGGAGTTCCTTGGACGTCAAAGGGTGCTGCTATCATGACACCAAGTGGTGAACAAAAATCATGTTCCACAGCTTACTTTAGTATTATATTTCTCATTAATTTAAATGCTTCTCGTTCTCCCTCTCATTTGTGTATTATCTTTCCATCTTGAGTTTAGGTGTTTCAACAGTGCAAATTTCTGATAGTTTTCCAGAATGAGATGTGTATGCTAGAGTCTATAGGAATGAGATGTGTTGTTCTTTTACAAGAGAGTTGGTTGTATAAACTGTTTTGTCCTTTAACCGTCATTCTATGTTTGTTACTTGACTGTTTTGAATAAATGAAATCGTTTATGGTTCACTTACATTTCACTCTTTTACATACCTTTGTTTACAGACTCAAGTCTTCCACAGGGACGAATGATCTAGTTTTCTACATAGTTTGTTTAGATATAGATTTTTTTTAGTTTCAGGAAGGTGTTTCAAACTTTCAGGATAGCTTTCCAGAAAATCCGATACTAGAAAATTTGAATTTTTTTTTGCTTGGTTACACTGGACAGCAACACGATGGAAGATTCAAGACCTGTTATGCTAAGACTATGTTTTTTAACTTTGATGTTGTCTTGGACAAGTAAGAAGTTTATAATGAATGATGACGACGTTTGTTTCATTTATGTTGTTATTAAGGAAATTCTTGGAAGTCTTGAAGCATATTGATACCTTTGGTAGGCTCATGAATTTGCTTATGGCATTTCTAGTCGCTTGCTTGTTCTTGTGAAATTGTGTGGTTTTGTTAATTTCAGGAAGGATTTGTGTAGTTTCAGGAAAGATTTGTGTAGTTTCAGGAAAGCTTTCCAGAACATTTCATATCAACATATTTACAAAACGTTTTACTTCAAACATTTAATTCATTGTTTACAAAACAGAGAACACATATAAAAGAGAGAACATGGAAATATGATAGCTTAAAGCCTTTTCAATAATTCTATAAAAAAGTGTTAAATGTGGTATGATTATAAAAGACATGTTATTTAGGATGGGTTTCCGGAAAATAAAATGAGTGTGTTTTATTACATAAATCTGTTTTCGTAGAGAATCAAAAAACGTGTAAGAAATGTTTGACAATTCTTGTTCTGGATGGCTATCCTGAATTGGAACTTAATCTTTCAGAACAACCAAAACAAAACAACATAATCAAAATCTATAAGAAATTCATTGGCTATAAAAATCTCCAATTTGAGTTCATTGTCTACAAAATAGAGAACACATATAAAACAGAGAACATGTAAATATAATAGCTTGAAGTATTTTTAGTAATTCTATCAAAAAAGTGTTAAATTTGGTAGGGTTATAAAACACACATGTTATCTAGGATAACTTGTGTAACTTTCAGGATGGGTTTCCGGAAAAAAAAAAGTGTGATTTATTACATAAATCTGTTTTCGAAAAGAATCAAAAAGCGTGTAAGGAATGTTAGACAATTCTTGTTCTGGATGACTATCCTGAATTGGAACTTAATCTTGAGAACAACCAAAACAAAATAACATAATCAGAAATTCATTTGGTTATAGAAATCTCCAAATAGAGAACAAATATAAAAGAGAGAAAATAGAAATATGATAGCTTGAAGCCTTACAGTAATTCTATAAAGAAAGTGTTAAATGTGGTATGATTAGGGCATCTCCAATGACACTCTATAGTCTCCTCTATATTTAACAGAAAAATGGAGTAACTCTATTATAGAGTTGAATTTGCTCCAATAGTTCACTCTATAATAGAGTTCCTCTATAAATAGAGTGAATTATAGAGTTATATTGATTTTCACTCTATATTTGGAGTGGAAAAACAACATAACTCTATAATTCACTCTATTTATAGAGTAACTCTATTATAGAGTAAACCATTGGAGCAAATCCAACTCTATAATAGAGTTACTCTATTTTAGTGTAAAATATAGAGGAGATTATAGAGTGTCATTGGAGATGGTCTTATAAAAGACACATGTTATCTAGGATGGCTTTTGGCACTTTCAGGATGGGTTTCCAAAAAAAAAATAAGTGTGTTTTCTTGCATAAGTCTGTTTTCGAAGAGAATCATAAGTGTGTAAGGAATGTTAGATAATTCTTGTTCAGGATGGCTATCCTATATTGGGACTTAATCTTTCAAAACAAAAAAAAAACATAATCAAATCTATAAGAAAATAATTCGTTGGCTATAGAAATCACCAAATAGAGTTCATTATCTACAAAATGGAGAGCACATATAAAACAGAGAATATTAAAATAAGATAGCTTGAAGCATTTTCAATGATTCTATCAAGAAAGTGTTGAATGTGGTATAGGATAGCTTTTGGCACTTTCAGGATGAGTTTCCAAAACAAATAAAATGAGTGTGTTTTCTTGCATAACTCTATTTTCGAAGAGAATCAAAAGTGTGTAAGAAATGTTAGACAATCCATGTTCAGGATGACTATCCTAAATTGAGGCTTAATCTTCCAAAACAAAAAAAAAACATAATAAAAATCTATAAAAAAATCATTGGCTATAGAAATCACCAAATAGAGTTCATTGTCTATAAAATAGAGAACACATATCAAACAGAGAACATGAAAATAGGATAGTTGAAGCATTTTCAATAATTATATCAAGAGAGTGTTAAATGTGGTATATGATAGCTTTTGTCACTTTCAGGATGGGTTTAAAAAAAAAAGAGTTTTAGGATAGCAAGTAAGATATTTAAAAATAAAATGTTAATATTTAATTAAAAAGCCTCTAATAAGAAGAAACTAAACATTGTTTACAAAGAAGAGAACACATATCAAAGAGAGAAAATGGAAATATGATAGCTTGAAGCCTTATCAGTAATTCTATAAAGAAAATGTTAAATATGATATGATTATAAAAGACATATGTTATATAGGATAGCTTTTGGCACTTTCAGGATGAGTTTCCAGAAAAATAAAATGAGTGTGTTTTCTTGCATAAGTCTGTTTTCGAAGAGAATCAAAAGTGTGTAAGCTTTTGGCACTTTCAGGATGGGTTTCCAGAAAAATAAAATGAGTGTGTTTTCTTGCATAAGTCTGTTTTCGAAGAGAATCAAAAGTGTGTAAGGAATGTTAGACAATCCTTGTTCAGGATGGCTATCCTAAATTGGAACTTAATCATCCAAAAAAAAAGCCATAGTCAAAATCTGTCATGTTTAATAATTCGATAGCTTGAAGCATTTTCAATAATTCTATCGAGAAAGTGTTAAATGTGGTATCATTAAAAACACACATATTTTATATAGGATAGCTTTGGGCACTTTCAGGATGGGTTTCCAGAAAAATAAAATGAGTGTGTTTTCTTGCATAAGCTTGTTTTCGAAGAGAATCAAAAGCGTATAAGGAATGTTAGAAAATCCTTATTCAGGATGGATATCCTAAATTGGAACTTAATCTTCTAAAACAAAAAAAAAAACATAATCAAAATCTATAAGAAATTTCACTGGCTGTAGAAATCACCAAATATAGTTCATTGTCTACAAAATAGATAACACATATCAAACAGAGTACATTAAAATAGAATAGCATGAAGCATTTTCAATTATTCTATCAAGAAAGTGTTAAATGTGGTATCATCAGAAACACATATGTTATATAAGATAGCTTTTGGCACTTTCAGGATGGGTTAAAACTAAAATGAATGTGTTTTCTTGCAAAAGTGTTAAATGTGGTATCATTAAATACACATATGTTATATATGATAGCTTTTGGCACTTTCAGGATGGGTTTCTAGAAAATAAAATGAGTGTGTTTTATTACATAACTCTTTTTTTGAAGAGGATCAAAATGCGTGTAAGAAATGTTATCATTTACCCATATGCATACCCATATTACAACCTGATGGTATATATAGACATCAATCACATGTCAAACTTGGTCTTTTGAATTTTTTTCCTTGGTGTCATGTTCTGTTTAGGCATGTTGATATATTTGGTAGGCTCTTGAATATGCTTATGACATTATTAGTCTCTTGTTGTTTGTGCTTGTGAAACTATCTAGTGCTCAAAAAACTTCAGGAACCATTTGTGTAGTTTTAGGAAAGCCTTCCAGAAAATAGGATGGTAACAAATTTTGAATTTTTTTACTTGGTGTCTTGTTCTGCTTAGGCATGTTGATATATTTGGTAGGCTCTTGAATTTGCTTATGAGTCTCTTGTTGCTTGTGTTTGTGAAATTTTCTAGTGTTTAGAAAAGGTTTAGGAAAAATTTGTGTAGTTTCAGGAAAGCCTTCCAGAAAATAAGATGGTAACAAATTTATAAACTTTTTTGCTTGGTGTCTTGCTCTGCTTATGCATGTTGATATCTTTAGGATAGTATGTAAGATATTTAGAATGAGTTTCCAGAATATCATTCTCAGTTATACAAAGTGTATAAATTGTGAGCTTAATACACTTTGTCCTGTTTAAGTAAACATCACTAGCCATTATAGTAAAAAAAAAGATTAACAGTTTGATTTACTTCCTCGTGGATACATCATATTAACAGAATCTACAGCCCCATTTCCTCTCATACCATAAGTCGGTTTCCACAAACTCTTGTGGTCTAAAGAAACCAGATATGATACCTATTCTTTTTTATTTTCAGAAGACATTACAAGCTAGTAATAATAATCTCATGTCCACTCTTTCTCCACAATAATGAAACACCAATGCCACAAGCCTAATAAACCATTTTGTACTTTAACCTCGGGGAGATAGTTGTACTTTCTCTATCAAAATATTTCTCCTGTGATACAAGTCAATTACATCAGTGAAGATTGTGAAAAGTCAAGAATAAAATCTATATGAAAAGCTCATCTTGAAGATTGTAAGAAGATCAAGTTACCTCATCCAAGCATGAAGGCTTTAAGCTATTTGTTCTCGGTATGGCATTCTCTTCAATCCCACCAGAAGCAGACGAGTCTGAAGCCCATCTTGGCGATTTCTGAAAACAGGTTTCTAAAGTTTCACTTCGTCTACTTGTGCTTGAGTACAGTCCAAACATGTGACTGTCATCATCGCTTGTATCCTGCTTCAAACCATCTCTGGAATATCCAGCAGGTGAGAAGCTGAGGTTAGTTCGTCACTCGGTGCTTCATTTTGACGTGATGGCAGAACATGTCTTCTGTGTCAGTGAAACTGTGAAAGCCAAGATTAGAATTTACACAGAGATTTATAGTTTCTTATACCTTCTAGATGGAAACTAATGGTCAATGGAGAAATCCTTCTACCACATGACTTACCGAAATCTATACTACTAGCAATAACCCAATCATATCTCCAAATATTCATACCATCAATCACCAAATTACAGTTTGCCTCAATGGAGAGATCCCATGTAACCAAAACCTCTGCTTTCCAAACAGAGAAATTTGACGGACATAGCAGAGGGAGATCGTACGGCAAAGCTGAGTGAGATCGTCGCAATTGATTTTCGCAAATTTAAGAAAGATTATCAGGAAGCTAAAGAACAATGGTGATGACAAAGCTGAGGGACGATGGTGGTGGTGACAGTGAGAGGGGAGACGACGACGGCGAGAAGAGACGATGATGACAACGGCAAGAGAAGATGACAACGACGGCGAGAGGAGACGACGACGACGGCGAGAAAAAAAAGACGACGGCGAGAGGAGACGAGAGGAAATGAGAAGACGATGACGGTGAGAAATGATTTTTTTTTTAATTAATTATGGGGCATAAAGGTAATTAATACCTTTAATGAAACTTATTTTTGTGATTATTGACCATAAGTGCTTTTTTAGGGATAAAAACTTGGACTAGTGCTATTTAGGTCATTTTCTCTTTTCTCTATTACATTTAAGAATAATTAAAATTAAGAATTTAATTAAATAAACAAGGAATTAATGTTTTTAACATTTTCCTTTTGAACTTCAAATAAAACTATATAAAAAAAAAACAATAAGACCGCTGATTTCTTCCGCTAAAGAGAGAAAAAAATTGGAAGATGGAAAATTTTGATAAATAGAGAACCGGTCTGAAAGTAAGCCTCCAAAAAACCGGTTAACCTGAGAACCGAATTACGAACCCGGCTCAGATCTCGCCCTTTGAGTGTTCTTCCGTTACCTGTACAAACGGAAAACGCCATTTGAAAACCTTCCGTCCTCCGTCCCACGATCAGATGCGGCGGAATCATTTTCCTTCCTCCATCAGATTCTTCATCATCCTCCGAGTACCTCCGCATCATATCTCCCGGAATATTAACCGGAAGCGACGTCGAGAATGCCGCCGGTGAAGGCAACGGCGTCGTTTTGCTCCGTCTCCTTCTCGAGTTTTCTCGGTTGTCAACTGGAAGATTCTCTTTCTCGTTCTCTTCATCACGCCGGCGAGTTGGGAAGCAGTTGTCGGGGAAAATGATCTCAGATTCGTCGAATTCTTCCGACATTTTTCAGAAACTCAAGGTGTTTTGTTAATAAGGTAAAGTGTTTAGGTTTTTAATGAAAGGTGAAATTAGATTAGAGAACAGTAAGCAGAGGAGATGAGAAAGGAAGGGTTTTTGAAAGCCCAAGTTACAAAAAAAAAAAAAAAAGGAAGGGTTTTATATAGAGGAGGAGGAAGACTAGAGAGGAAACGTAGAGAGTACTCAAGTTCTTTTTGGTGGCTTATTAATGTGATGATATATCATCATTAATGGCATTGAGTGCGGACCCCGCTTTTCTTTCTATCTATCTACACTGTATGTATATGTGTTTTTTACACTTCGAATATAAATTGAATTACTTTCTAAATTACTTGAAAATATTTTTGAGTTAAAAAAAATTTACTTCAAAATGTAGAATGTTATCTTTTCTATAATGTATCTGTATAAATATGCAAAAAAAGTTTCCTAGCTACACAACGTTTACACTAATATGGTGGAAACCATCCGACGTATTAGAATATGTCAATAACTACACGAAACTTATGTTAATACATGCCACACGTACGAAGTTTATGTTAATATGTTGCCAACATCACAGTCGGGTTTAATTGATTTAAATTTAAGTCATGGAGTTAATCCGTAATTTATTAAGTTTAATAAATATAATAATTTTTTCAAAAAACTGATTTATTAAAATTAATAAACCTAATTGATTTTATTATGAATTTAATAAAATTAAGGAATTCCTAAAATTAATGATTTATTAAAATTAATAAATTAATTAAAATTAATAATTTACTAAACTTAACAAATTTAATAAATTTATAAATCCTACTAAAATTATTAAATATATTACACCTATTAATAAAATTAATAAACTTTATAATTTACGAAAATTAAATATATGAATTTAATTATTAAAACGATTAAACTTATTAAACATATTAATAAAATTATTAAACTTATTACACCAATTAATAAGATTAATAAACTTTATAATTTACAAAAATTAAATATATGAATTTAAATATTAAAATGATTAAACTTATTAAACATATTAATAAAATTATTAAACTTATTACACCTATTAATAAAATTAATAAACTTTATAATTTACGAAAATTAAATATATGAATTTAATTATTAAAATGATTAACTTATTAAACCTATAATAAAATTATTAAACTTAAATAAATTAATAAAATTAATAATTTATTAAATTAAATAAAATTAATAAACATAATAATTTAAAAAATTAATAAAATTTATAATTTATAAAAATTAATAAAATTAATAATCTTAATAACTTAATTATTTATTAAAATTAATAAAATTATTAAACTTATTAAACTTAATAAATTTATTAAACTTAATAAATTAATAAACTTAATAATTTATTAAACATGATAAATTAATTAAACTTCATAAATTATTAAAATTAATAAATTTGGAAACATAATAAATTTGATGATTTATTGAACTTAATAAAATTTTAAAACTTAACTTAATAACTTATCAAAACATATAAATTTATTGGTTTTATTAATTTTAAGTTTAATAAGTGTAATAAGTTTAATAAGTTTAACAAATTTATAAAATTTATAAAATTAGTAAATTATTAATTTTAAATTTATTAAAATCAATAAATTATTAAGTTTATTAAGTTCATTAATAAAATCAATTAGGTTTATTAATCTTAATAAATCATTTTTTGATAAATCATTAAATTTATTAAGTTTGATAAATTACGGATTGACCCCATTAACTTAAATTTAAATCAATTAAACCCGACTGTGATGTTGGCAACATATTAACATAAACTTCGTACATGTGACATGTATTAACATAAACTTCGTGTAGTTATTGACACATTCTAATACATCGGATGGTCTCTTTTTTTTTCCATCGAAATTTTTAATTTAATAAACGGGTCAATCCCAAAAAATTACAAAAGAGATATAACCCAAAAACAAACCGGGCTTTAATCCCCACAAACCCATACAAGGCCTATAGGCCCAACTGCGAAAACCCTAGAAGCAGAAAGAGGAAGAGCGAGCTGCCGCCGCATGCACTGCTCCTCTGCGCCTCTGATCGCACCTCCAGAACTCACTGGAGCCCAACCGCTCCACCCCTTCTTCACCACAAACGTCTTTGACTCAGGTGTTTCTCTAAACGGAGAGATTCAATAGCGACTGCGAGATCTCATACACAACGATTCATCGCAACCACCGAGAAGAAGAATCGCATGAAAACATCACCACTCACCGTCGGAGAGTTTCGCTACTCTTCCGACTACAAATCCAACTCGCACACCATAGACAAAATAAACTGCTCCTCTAAACCTGACGGGAAGCAAAACTAGAAAGCCGAAAGAAGGAAGAAGAAACAAGAAAACCCTAGAGCCGCCGTCAACCGAAGGATATGGTGATGCGGAAACTTTAACCGACCGTGCTCCTTTATCGAAACAGGAGCCACGACGGGAGCTAGAGCCGACCGGTCACCAAGAAGACGATGCACCGCCGGAACCAAAAAGAAAACTCTGATGATATGACAAGAGAAACCCAACTTCAATAAATCCCGACCGACGACGTGACTGGAGGAGCCATCGTCGTCGGCCAGAAAACCGATCTACTTTCTCTCTCCTCTCTCGCTTCTCTCTTCTTTTTTGTTGGATATGTCGCGTTTTAGATCGGGGTCTCTTATTGGACTGAATCCTTCTTCTTTTTTTCTTTTTTCTTTTCTAGATTATTGATTTGATCAATTTTGTCTGTAAAATTAGGCATGGGCATTCATCGTCGGATCTGGTTCGGATCGGGTCCTTTCGGGTCCAAGTCTTTTGGGTCTAAGAGTTTAAGACACGATAGGATAATTTCAAAATTTCGGTTCCGGATCGGTTCGGATCATATCGGATCTGGATCAGGTCTGGTCTTAGATAGTTGGATCCATTCGGATAATTATGATCTATCAGTTCGGCTCTGAGTCGGGTTTGGTTCGGGTTCGATCTAAGAAATACATAAAAATACAAAAGAATATAGGAAAATATTTATATATCCGAAAATACTCGAAATTTTATTCAAAGTTTGTGTTTTATTATATTAAAATGTGTATATATATTAAATTAGGTGAGATACAACAATAATTTGTTGTTTTTAGTGGTTGCCTCCCTTACTCTATAGACAAATAACCAGTCGACCCTTCAACTCATTTATTTAATTTACATTATTAATTCGGGTATCCATCGAATTTTGGATTCGGATCGAGTTGGATCCAAGTTTAATCGGGTCGATTCTTACCCGGACCGGAATTTGGGCCGGTTTTGAGTCGGGTTTTCGAATCCGGGTAAAATGTACATGCATATATAAAATGTTGATTTGAAGCTCTCGTAGTTATTGGATACTCGGTTCGTTGACTTGACTAACATGTTTTATTTGATTCTTATTAGTCGTCTTACTTCGTGTATAAAGGTTTTTTTAAAGGGAAAATTGTCATTTAAATCATGAACTTTCAATTTGGTTGAAAAAAGCCTGAACTTTCCATTAGACCATTTAAAGCATCGACTTAATTTGACTAGCCATTTTAATCAATTTAGTTTGACTAAAACAAATTAAGCACGACGTTAACTCGAATAACAAAATGATTAAACGGAGTTAAATACCGTCTCTAATCTCCATTAAGTACAAAACAACGTCGTTTAAAAATCTTTTAAATATATGCGTCTAGGTGGAATCAAACCTATAACCATAGACACACACATGTAAGGCTCAAACCACAAGACCACTTAAATTTTTCTTAACATGTTTGACTAGTAATAGTTATTATTGTGAAACCTCCAAATCTCTTCTTCAACCCTAAATCCCTAAATAATTTTATAAATATTATAACTTGTAAATAAATTATTAACTATTCAAAATTTTGTGAACATTATTAAAAATATTAAAACTTATAATAATTATTAAATTAATTATAATATTAAGTTTTATTTACAAGTATTATAAAAAATACTACTTATAAATAACTATATGATACTAAATGATTTTTAATTATTATTTTTAATTAATAGCAATACTAAATGATTTTGAATTATGATTTTGAATTATAATTTTTCATAATACTAAAATATTTTTAATTAAAATCACAATTAAAAATCATTTTGTTTTATTACTAATTAAAAATTATAATTAAAAATCATCCAGTAATTAAAATTATAATTAACAATAATTTAGTATTACTAGTAATTAAAATTATAATTAATTATTATTATAAATCAGTCAAGTTATTATTAACTATAATTTTTAATTATAACTTTTAATAATACTAAAAGATTGTTTTTCTAAAATCATAATTAAAAATCATATGTATTATTATTATTTAAAAATTATAATTAAAAATCATTTAGTTATTTATACTCACAAAATTTCGAATAACTAATAAGCTATTTAGAAGTTTTAATATGTATAATATCATTTAGGGATTTAGAATGGAAGAAGATGATTTGGAGGTTTCACAATAATTGGTATTAGTAGTCAATCAAGTTTAAAAAAGTGCAAGTGGTCTAGTGGTTTGAGTGTTATATGTATGTGTCTTTAGTTACAAGTTTGATCCACCCAGATGCGATTTTTTAAAAGATTTTTAAACGACATCGTTTTAGACTTAATGGAGATTAGAGACGGCATTTAACTCTGTTTAATCATTCTGTTACCCGAGTTAACGTCGTGCTTAATTTGGTTTAGTCAAACTAAATTGATGTTTAAAAGGGCTAGTCAAATTAAGTTGGTATTTTAAATGGCCCAAAGGAAAGTTCAGTCTTTTTTCAATCAAATTTGAAAGTTCGTGATTTAAATGATAATTTTCCCTTTTTTTAAATAACCGTTGGATTTTCAAAAAAAAAACTTTATTTTAACGTTTGTGCTGGTTTTAAAAGGTGTATAAACAATGTTTATTATATAAGAAAAGAAATTACAAAAAAAAAATATGAAAAGAAAAGGAGAACGTTTTGGACCTTTTGGTTCAGTGGGGTAAATTAACTTCGATGATATATATTTTTAGAAACAAAATTTAGTTTTCGATAATTTTAGATTAAGATGAGGACGATTAAAATTGCTGAATTTTTTTGGTCAAAATAAATTTTCTATTTCCAAAGAAGTGTATTCTCGAGGTTTTTTGCAGGTCCATAGTTCAGACTTTCTAGTCAAATTGAACATTTCTTTTACATTTTATATATCATTAAGTTACTAGCTAGATAACTTCTTTTTTATATAAACTTTATCGGCTGATCACTATTGGCTTCGATGAAATATCCTCTATATATTATTTGGGAATCTCTTAAAAATATGAATCTCAATTTTTGTAAGAATTATAAAAGGATCCTATCTTATGTGGCGACTTTTTAAGAATTCAAAAATTGTACGTGGTAGTTTTATAGAATATTTGAGCAAACCATAGTATAAACAAAAATAAATTACAATATATGCCAATGGTATTCATATAACATAGTTTTTAAAATAAAAAGACTACCATATATATATATTATATTATAACCAAACTTTATTTTTTTTCTAAAAGTTTGTCATATAATCTTTTTTCTAAAAAATTTGTATGTTTTCATGTTTAAATGATAGGAAGAGAAAAATATGATTTATATTCAAAATATTCAAAAGAAAAATAAAAAAGAAAAAAAGAAACTACCAAAAAAAAGCTGTCATTACACAGTCACAGAGCACCATACCAAACCTGCTCTAACTGTTGTGTCAGTATTGAAGCAGGTTCTGTGTCAGACCAAAAAGGGTAATTTCGACAATCCTGCTGCATAAAAGAATTGTGCTGCTCAATTACTTCACATCATAGACAAACAGCTAATTTAGACTCATAATTGGGATATTTAACTAATTCTCTCTAGTTTATTTTTAAAATGTAGGTAAATTTATAAGAAAAAAACGATTGTGATCTCTAATATATTACGATCTAGTTTTTACTCCAAAATGATTAACTTCAAAATAGAGGTGAATTTTACTTCAAAATGGAGTTGAATTTTCTCCAACATATTATTTCATTTTCCATTTCAAAAAAATATATTCTTAAACAGCTGTTTGTAATACCTTCAAATTAACAATTAACCCAATTATTTTATGTTTAAAAAAATATTCCATAAAAGATATTTTATTTAAACTAAACATTTATTATTAAAAATATGGTGATTTTGCTGAATATTCATAAGTGGGCAAACAATTGAGAATATGGCCATACTACAGTAACTAACAATGGATGGGATAATTAAAGCTCACTTTTTCCCGTTCTCTCCCTCTAGGCGTGTGCGCGTGTAAATGACTCTAACGTAAACATTATACTATACTATATTATATGTAGTATGGTATTATAAGAAAAATATGAACTCATATCGTTAAAGTTCCATAGATGTTGTGTGAACAGTAGACTATACCATATTCAATGTAGAATGGTCACAAATGGTTTCTAATTACAATATGTTTAATCTCCCATTCTTATTGCACAAGTTCCAACTCGTGTATAATAGTTTTTGTAATAAAAGAGAAGCGGATCCAATTTGGAAATGGATGGAGAAAAGTGCTTTAAAAAGACCCGACTATAAACAAAATGTTGTGAGGAATATTAGCAAGCTATACTAAATTATAAAAGTTATAGTATCATAGTTGTTCTTACCTATACAGTCATTCAACATTTGCCAAGAAATATAGTGTTTATGTGTCTGTAAAAAGAGAGAAAGAGCAAGCACGAAGGAGATAACACGAGAGGGAGGGAGGAGGAAGGAGAGAGCACGAGAGAGAGAGGGAAGGGGAGGGAGAGAGAGAGAGACAAATACAAATAAACACAAATTCATATACCCTACCCCAAATCTCAAACCCTAAACTCAAACCCTAAACCTTAAACCCAAACTATATATCCTAATCCCTCCTAATTCAAACCATATACCCTAAACCCCAAACCCTAAACCCTAAACCCAAACCATATACCCTAAACCCTAAACACAAACCCTAAACCCAAATTTTGAACCTTAAACCCAAATAATATACCCTAAACCCTAACCACAAACCCTAAGCCCAAATTTTGAACCATAAACCCAAACCATATACCCTGAACCCAAACCATATACCCTAAACCAAAACTCTAAACCCAAACCATATACCCTAAACCCAAACTCTTATCTATTACGTGACTATGCTATACATATTATGGTATAGAATACTCGACATACCACAAACTTTGTATATATGAAATCTCTAAAATTTCCACCCAAACCATATACCCTAAACCCTAAACACAAACCCTAAACCCAAATTTTGAACCCTAAACCAAACCAATATACCGTAAACCCTAAACACAAACCCTAAACCCAAATTTTGAACCATAAACCCAAACCATATACCCTAAACCCAAACCATATGCCCTAAATCCAAACTCTAAACTCAAACCATATACCCTAAACCCTAAACCCAAACCATATACCCTAAACCCAAACCATATACCCTAAACTCAAACTCTAAACCCAAACCATATACCCTAAACCCAAACTCTTATCTATTACGTGACTATGCTATACATATTATGGTATGGAATACTCGACACACCACAAACTTTGTATGTATGAAATTCTCTAAAATTTCCACCCAAACCATATACCCTAAACCCTAAACACAAACCCTAAACCCAAATTTTGAACCCTAGACCCAAACAATATACCTTAAACCCTAAACACAAACCCTAAACCCAAAATTTGAACCATAAACCCAAACCATATACCCTAAACCCAAACCATATACCCTAAACCCAAACTCTAAACCCAAACCATATACCCTAAACCCAAACCATATACCCTAAACCCAAACTATAAACCCAAACCATATACCCTAAACTCAAACTCTTATATATTACGTGACTATACTATACATATTATGGTATGGAATACTCGACACACCACAAACTTTGTATATATGAAATTCTCTAAAATTTCCTTATATATAGAGAGAGATGATGAGTGGCAACGATGTTGGAGGACAAAACAGTGTAACTGATGAACTAGTGAGTAAGAAAAACTAGAAGGTAAAGAAGGAGATACATATTGCAAAAAAAAAAAGAAAAAAAGAAATGTATCATACTATACTGTAAAGTAAAATAGTATGGAACATATGAAGCATGATACTGTTCATCTTCCCTAATTCAATCCATCGAATTATTTTTCATCTTCTTAAAGAAATTGCAAGAGCCTCTGTTAACCTGACTTTTCTTTTTCTTCATCTTTTTAAAGAAGTGTATCCTTTTTCTTTTCCAACCGCCGACGCACAATCGCTCTCCTCTTCCAAATTTCTCGTTTCCGTCGTATGCAAAAAGAAGTGAACTGAAAATGATTTTTGGTTACAAAAGGAAAAAAAAAGAAAAATACATCGTTCATCTTTCACGCGCAGAAAATGACATTTTTGTCTAAATTCATCATAATATGTATTATATTACAGCCATTAGGTTGCTATGTGCATTTCTTTAGTTTATATCCTACAACAATGGCATGAGTCCAAATTTCCCTTAAAATACAATAAAGAAGAAAACAAAGTTTTGTTTTGTAATTTGAAGTCCGTAAGATCCAAATATTTGTGCATATATCAAACTCAACAAGTACAAATATTATCAAATTGAAATGTTGACCCACAAAATAAATAAACTCATATATTTCATTTGAAAAATACTTCACCAATCTTAATAGTTCCAAATCAATTTACCAAATTATTATATCACTTATATTATATGTATCATATTATTTATATTTAGTTTTTATTTTATTAGTTTATGCATCTTAGTAAAATTATTAAATATTTTATGGTAGAATATCATACTCCTTCCGTTTTTAAAGGACGTATGTTTTAAGTTTTTACACTTATTAACAAAAACATAAAATTGTAGTTACCAATGCATTATTTTTCTTAATAAACTATTTCCCATAATTTTTAACCAATAAATTTTTAATAAATACTATTATATGGTTTGAAATTTACAATTTTTCATTAATCAGTGTATTGAAAATACAAAAATGTATCTTTTTGAAATGAAAATTTCTTCCAGAATGTGGATCTTTTAGAAAATGTTTTATTATTTTTTATTATTTATTTTAAATAAAAATTAGAGTAATTTTATATTAGACTTAAATTTTATTCCAATAACACTCTATCTTAAAATGCAATATAGAGTGATGAACAAAAAGTTAATGGATTATTCTAGTTTTATAGAGTAAACTCATTTTTATTCTACTATAAAGTAAAAGATAGAAATATTGGTGAATTCACGTCTTAAGTCTTTGATGATTATAGCAATTTTACTGGGATAAGTGTTATATTTTGAGCAACACTGATTCGCATCAAACCAAAAGAAATCATAAATTCTTTCCGTTATTGGTATTGGATCAGAAACAACCATTTTTTTCCATCTAAAATTTTTGAATTTGCAATACACATTCTAGTTGCTCCACCACAGAGCTTTATGATGGGATCTCAAATGAGGTTAGAATTATATGTTGGACATGAATCTTCATTGATACTTAAGAATCTAGAGCAATCCCCGAAAGATATAAGGTTGGTTCTATATAAATGCTAAAAGTGAATTAGTATTTCTAACATAAGAGGAATAAAATAAACAGCTGGAAAAGAAAATAAGTTGAAAGAAATTATCCTTGATCCTCAGAATAAAAAGAAAGTGAATAAAAATCCAAAAGATAATTCTATTACATAGCTTAGTAAAAGCAATTGTTAAAAGCAATTAATGATTCTAATAAAAGTGTGACCAAGTCACATATACCAGCTATAAATGCTTCAAATAAGAATTGATGTTACAGAAGAACAATATCAACTGCCAGACAGGCTTGAAACGTATTAGACATGTTAGTTCCAAATATTAAAATTCTCATAAAAGAAACAAGAGCGTAAATTAATAATGGTCAAGATGAAATAAAAGTTTTCGAATGAACTCTTGAAGAGACATTAAACATGACTGAAAGAAATCCAAGTACCTGAAACAATGAAAGAGATCTCAATAAATTATGTCATGTATAGAATAAAATAGAACCGATTAGCGAATCGACGTCGATAATATTTATGCATTCAAAGCAGTTGATATGATAAATGAGAAAGAAAATCATGGAAAAAATTCTATTGAAATACACAAAAATGAATGGCCAAATCAGAAAAAAATAATAAACAAAGATATAAACTCTTGTGAAATAGAGAGGTATTTGGACCAGTAGTCCGAACATAAACTAGAAGATGTAAAACAAGTGGGATATAAATAGATCGTTGCCCCCCAAAAAAGATCAATATGTAATTGATTATGAAGAGAAATAATCTCATGTGGTGGTAGATACAAATACTTTTAAGTTCCTTATTAGTCTGGCAATAAATGAAGAACTTGAATACGACCCACTGAAAAATGATAATACATGAAACAAAGAATCCATGAAGGAATGATGATATCACAATCATGTACCCAGAAACTCTAGCTATTATATTGAAACATGTTTTATGGGATATATGAAATATTAGAAATCAATCAATACATATTTTGTATTTATTAAGAGATTATTTTTATTGGAATGCATATCCTAAAGATATTGTTTCGAGGGGAAAAAATATGATACTTATGTGTTGTACTATTTTTCCTTAACATAATTTTTATTCTACTGGATTTTTCAATAACAAAGTTTTAACGATGCAACAAAGAATACACAAAAAAGAGACACTCAAAGAAAATGTTACAATCTGACAGAGAAAAATTTATCACTGTTCTAAAATTTTTGAGATAAAGAAAGTCCAAGAAAATGATCAAGTCATACAAAACTCAAACACTATCAAAAATTGCGATGTCAATGTGCTACATATTTGTTCAAGTGACAGTTTAGCTGATTTATTCAAGAAGGCGTTACACACTGCTATTTCTAAGAAACTAATTCATCTTACCGGAATATATTATCTCTAAGATCTTAACGTATGTACACATGAGGAAAATCATTACGCGCTGCACTCTGTTTCTTTTAACTTTAGTTTTTCTATTCGTTTTCCCTGTGAGGTTTTTAATAGGCCAACATTTACAGAATTTTGAAAGCACTTTGATATAATGAACATCAAGGAAAAATGTTATGAATATTATGTGATGTCGCTTATAAAAACTATTAGATTTACTTGACTATCAAGATTACTCCTTCTCTAAATTCTACTTGATCCCCAAGCAGTTGTAATCCTATATAAAACATTCATTACTCATGGAATATGACACATCAATTTCTCTTTTCTCTTATTTTCTCCTATTTACTTATAATTTTTCAATCCAGTAAACTTATAACTAAATTTACAACACAAAGCAAAACAAACTTCTACAAATCATAAATGTAGTAGACTGTCTCATACAAAAAGATAATTCATTAACGAACAAATCTTTATATAATTCTAAAAGAAAACAATATCCGCACTTTGAAATCTATATGATGTCTAATAAAATTTAAATGATTTAGCATACATTTGTGCAATATATTTGTGATAAAAATATTAAAATCTATTTTTGGTACATAAATTATAATTCGATATGATTGATATTTGAATTCAAAGAGTAAAATGTTGAAAACGCGGGTTAATTATTTGATAGTTTTTTTTTTGAAAAAGGGCTTTCATATTTAAATTGCAGTGCTGAAAATAAAATTACAAGGCTATGAGTTTTGACATCATAGAGTTCAAAGTAAACCTTGGGAAAGAAAGATGATTGACAAAATCATATGGAGCTAGAGAATTACATCATAAATCTCTGAGCATTTGAAAAAATTGAGCGAGGAATTAGCTCACTAAATAACTTTAGTTTTGGTCTCCGTGACGACCTCTCCCTCGGAAGCCCCGGCTTTTGCGACCTCTTACTGTATGCCATTGCATATTTTGGACTTTTTGGGATGGTTTCAACTCTCGTCCATGTCGTGATCGTTGGGCCATTTCATATTCATTAAAATAACATGTGCAATCACCTGTGAAAGGAGTAAAAGGCAAACCTCCAAAAGTGGGTGGTGGAATTTCACTTGAAGCTTCAGGTGGGGGCGTTAAGAAAAAACTCTCAGTGGCCGGAAAATCTTCCAAAGTAGTTGCAGTGTCTGTATTAAGCGGAGCATCTTCAGACAAGACTGATTTGCTAGGAGGAGTGGCTGCTACTGTTGCTTTAAAGATGGTGGCTGGAGTAGTTGGTTCTGACTCAGTAGTTGTTGGGAGGATCTCAACAAAGGATGAAGGTGAAGAGGCTAGTACTTGGCCATCAGATACTGATGTAGACTTTAAAGTAGCAACTGATGTAGTAGGTAATGCTTCCATGGCTTCAATGACTGTGGTGGAGACTGGAGTGGGTGGGACATGGACTAAACCAATATTCACAGCAGGTGAAGGAGCCATTGAAGCAGGGACATGTTCTGTAACTGATGCAACGGCAACAACATGAGTTCCTATGACTGACGCAAGGGCAGCAACTGGAGTAGAGACTGTTGGAATAGTGGCTGAATCAATCCTTGCCACAGTAACAGAAGCAGAAATACTTGTACCATCTGGATTAACTTTAGAGACAGAAACAGAAGGATAAACACTTGCAGAAGCAAGCGAAGCTCCCACTTGATCTGTAGATGAATTAGTATTGTTCCTAGGCTGAGCAAATTTTTGCAGACATCTCGAGTCTTTATGGCCTAAGTGTCCACAAATACCACACATAGTTGGGATCCATGAATACTCTACATCAACCAATGATATAGTACCTCTTTTGTCATTCAAAGCGATCTTCTGCGGGAATTGTTTGTTCAATTCAACTTCCACCAAGATTTTTGTCTCACCCATTAGAGTAGGATCAAGTCTAGGTCTGTTTGTCAGCATTGGAGCTCCCAGGGCAGAGGCAATTCGGCTTATTCCTGGAATAGAGTATAACCTACTAGGGATATTTTTTTAGAGTTACCCAGACTGGAATAGTGGATATCTCTGGAAGAGATAATGAAGCTGCATGACCCCAAGGAGCTACAAACATCAAGCAGTCATCCACATGCCATAATTCCCTCTGAAGAATCCAAGAACGTAAAGATTCATCTAGAATGTGGAACAAAAAAGAAGACTCACCTAGTTTCTTAGAAAAGATTCTGCATTTCTTACCCCAAATCCTATTAACTACAGCATTTACGAGCCCACCTGACGGAGTGGAACAACGATGGAACTGTCCAATAATGTACTCTTTCTGATTTTCAGGACCATGAAGGAGAAGTTTGCTCGGGATTGTTACCACAGGAGTACCATCTTCCAGGTACGTGGGAGATGTTGTTTTGTAGAGATTCCTGGTAGATGGGTTCATCTTCTCAGCCCAAGAGAATCGAAGATTACCATCTTTATTTACTTCAGGAGCAGGGGGCTTTGGTTTGACCAGAGCTTTGTTAGTAACTCTGTTTGCCAATTGAGGTTCTAGTATGTTTGTTTGCAGAGCGACTTTGGCTAACAGAAAGAGAAGGCCAGTGAGATGGGGATGATAGTTCTAGAGGAAGATTTGATCCAGC
The DNA here is from genome assembly GCF_000801105.2 of Raphanus sativus. Lineage (NCBI taxonomy): Eukaryota > Viridiplantae > Streptophyta > Magnoliopsida > Brassicales > Brassicaceae > Raphanus > Raphanus sativus. Next base: position 12,835,809 of record NC_079511.1, read on the forward strand.
TTCAGGCAGAACATCAACCGCTTATGGAGAGGATGGATAAATCCTTAAAGGTTTTGCCCATGCTCCTAGAGAAGGGGAAGAGGATACATCAGAATTTTGAATATTTTCTGTAGTAGAAGAACCCTCAACAGTGACTAGGTTTTGCACGATGATTGAATCAACATGAACAGCTGAGGCAGTAGAGACTTCATTAACAGCTTCTCCTCTTACATCTTTGTAGTTCTCAACTTGAGTTACACTTTCCACAAGAGCATCAATCTTTGGAGGTTCTAATCCGACCAAACCCTTAACATGTGGGTTTTGGCCTGAGTTTTGGTTTGATGGAGACTTTACGTCAGTGGCAACAAACCCATCAAAACCAATTGAGGAAGCTGGTACTGGTAGAGAACCAGTCGAAGAAGAACGGTGGAGTACGATGAACATTAGGCTATTTTCAGGTTTTTAATTAGATCTAGGGGTTGGAGAGAATAAGCCATTTAAAAGAGATTGAGAAATAAGAGCAAAACTAGATTTTGACCCGCGCTTTCAAAGCGCGGATTTATGTTTGGTGAAAATTTTATATAATCACATTTATATAATCCATCTTGTATATGTATTTATTTAATCCGTCTCATATATGTATTTTATATCCAGATTTATGTTCGGTAAAACTATATTATACATGTATTTTTAGGTTTTTAATTTTGAATTAGATATTTTAAATATAAATCAATATAACAGTTTTATAGTTTTGATCGGTGTTTTGAAATTCGATTGAGACCTGCGGTTGAACGGATTACCGGTTGATCAAAGATAAATTCAGTTCGGGTTTGAAAAAAAAACAAAATTTAAAAATCCAATAAAAACTACTAAAATCGAAATCCAGTTACCGGTTGAACCAATAAACAATTTTTATTTTTTATAAATAATTTTTGTTAGATAGTTGGGATTATATTTAGAAAAAAGCGGTTTAAAACCAAACCATTAAATAGTTTGAGAAAAAACGATGCTGTTTCAAACATGTCCGGTTGGAAAAATATTAAAATGATACAGTATCAAACACGGAATAATCACATACCAAAATTGAATTAGGAAACCGGTGGTTAATGACAAACCAAAAACAATTAAAAAAGAAACCAATGCAAAATGTCCAAAAATGTCATTAATGAATACAAAAGAAAGCCTCTTTAATAGGGGTAAACAGAGTAAAAATCTAAATGTGCTTGTACTTTAATAGTATAGATAGAAGTTGGAGTTTGAGAGGAGAAGTCCACCGGAACAATATCACGCCGGCGGAGCAGAGGCGACGACTCGCGAACGGCTGAGCGGCCGAAAGGAAATCGAAAGTTTACTTTTCTTTTTCTTTTTGATAAATGTGCCCGAGAGAAAACCCCTTTTTTTTTCAAGTGATAAGAAGTTCTTAAAATATTTAATCTATTTGATAGTTTTTAATTTTAGGTACGCGGATATATATTATTAGACCGAGACTGAATCTCATCAAGTTATTTGTATGGATTTTGAATTTTATGGGTTTTCTGGTTTGGATAAAATCCATAACACCAAATATCTTAAAAGATATGTTCAGTATTTACGGCTTGGATTCATTTTATGGATTCATTTTTATCAACTGGGGTTTTAGTTCAAAACTTTGAAATTTTTGTATTTGGTTTATTTGAACAGAAACTAAAGAAGTTCAACAAATGAACTAATGTGTTATCTTCTCGTGTAACACCTTTTCAAAAATCTTCTTGACATAAAATCAAAACAAGTATAACATTATTTTATTATTTATAAACCGGTTCATAGTACATTTGTTCAAGGGAATTGCTCGTTACGCTTCAAATCGACAGTCACGATATCCATTACGAAACACTTACCATGTTGCTTCCAGTAATCTGCCATCGGATTGATCCACTCCGGTTCAGCTATCTCCGCTCGCTGATGTTTCAACTCATCAGTCGATATGTTGTACTTCTCATCTCTGATCTTAACCAACTCCGGCCTTAATACCCCCTGCCCCACCCCTTGTGGTGACATCATCAGTTCGGGTGCGCCCACCGGTAATTTGTCACCTACAGAAACACCCACATATAAGACAAATCATTGTTCAACCCAAACAAAACCGGACAAATCAAACCCGATTTACAACTATAAATTTCTTCATTCTGATATTTTTGATCGCTTTAAATGTTTAATCTTTAAACCGGGTAATTAACCGTTTAACCATAAGATTAATTGCTGTACTAACTTATAGAAACCGTTTACATAGAATTGATCTTGTTTACAGCCGATATTTTGTTAGACATGTCACATATCATACCTCGGTCTATCTGCCAGGTGCACCAAAATTTACCGTACGTTTTGGCTATGTTCTTGAGCTCTGGAGTAGCCACAGCCTCAGGCAATCGTGGATAAGCCCACGAGCCTGACTTAACCTCGTAAGCATGAGAGTGCCAAAGCTTTTGCTCATCTTGAGGCAGATTTTCATATAACCGGTCTGATATTACATATTCAATTCCTAACAAAATAACAAATTTAGTATAAGCTTTCAAAAGATTGAGCTTTAATCTGAGTTAAAAAGAAAAAAATAGTACCGATGAGAGGTGCATCAGAACGGTCAGAACCGTATACTGCGCACTGGAGGAACTCGGCGTTGACTCTGTGGACATAGTGGTGAGTCTGTATTTGCCGGGACATATCTCCACCGTAAATCGCAAACGTCGAAACATGACAGTTCATTTGCTTCACTGGTAATCTCCTCTGCATGATCGTAGCTCCGGCATCAAGCATGCGTGTGGAGACCGTCACCGGATCTCCAGGAGCCACCTGATCTTCGTCGCCACTCGAGGCCATCTTTCTTTTTTCTTTTCGTATTTGGTTTCACGCTTAGATAAGATTCTATTCTTCTTTGTCACATGGTTAGATTAATTTATGATAATGAATAAAATACAAGACATGCAAATTTCATAGACGTGTCATGGAAAGGTCGTACATCGACCATGTGTTGAATCCGACTACAATTTACATTTTTGATTTAATAAAAAAAGTTTGCAAAACCAAACCTTATCCGAACTTTAAAATTAATCAATACAAAAACAAACCAAACCGAACGGTTCTTGTAAGGAACCAAACACGTACAAGATGATTCGCTGGTCCCTTCGCTGTAACACAAAAATCATGTACATACACATATACATGTAAATTAAGCTACTGTAAGGTTTCAGACATCTTACTAATATAAGACAACTTACAAGCCTTTTGTCTCTCGTAAGACACAAGGCAACGCACACAGCTTTACAGCGACGAGGAAGAGCGTTCCACTGTGGAGATTAAGGTCATGGATTCTGGGTATAATGGATAGAGATCACAACCAGTAACTGACGATTTCATTGTCGTTGCCGTTTGATCGGTTACACCAGATGTGCTCAAGATACCATCTGTATCAATGTCCCTGAGGTTTGAGATGCTCCAGTTATGTCCATATAAACCACGATCTGAAATAACCTGTGTTATTTCTACCTCTCCCTCCAGCATTTGCACAGCCTCTGACATGGTTGGTCTTAAGGAAGGAGATGAGTTTGTGCAAACAATAGCAACTTTGATCATCCTTACCGCTTCATTGCTGTTGTAATCACCTTGTAGAACTGGATCTACTATCTCCGTTAAGTCCCCTTTCTGTTGCAGCTTCACTGCCTGAGATTCGTGGCAACATGTGGTTTAAGTAAACTATAACTTATCAAATGGGATAAAGAGAAACAAAAACAATCGTGTCAGTTACCCAATTGATAAGGGAGACTTGATCATCACTTCCCTTGTATTTACTATTACTCTGTCCACTAACAATTTCCATTGCCACAACCCCGAAGCTGTACACGTCTGCTTTCTCTGACAACTGACCCCATAGTGCATATTCTGGAGCCATATATCCGCTGCATTATAAGAGAAACGAAGACTGAGCTAGATTTCTTTGGCCACTGTTTGAGATTTTATTTTATAGTCTACTCTTACATGGTTCCTGCAATCTTGGTGCTAATGTGGCTATGTTCTTCTTCATATAGCCTAGCCAATCCAAAGTCAGATATCTTTGCATTTAGGTCAGCGTCTAGAAGTACATTTGTGGTCTTTATGTCACGGTGAACCATTCTGATCATTGATCCCTCGTGAAGGAATTCAAGCCCTCTTGCAATTCCAACACATATTTTTTGTCTTGCTTTCCAGTCCAGGTACACGGAACACTTTCCTAGAAATGGGTTTTAACCAAATGGAAATAATATCATTTTTAAAATATAGGAACATTGTGTATTAGAGAGGAAACATATTTCTAAAGAAAAGCTGAATGACTTTAATACCATGGAGCATATGAGAGAGGGAGTTATTTTCCATGTACTCATAGACGAGCATCAATTGATTCTTCTCGACACAACATCCATAAAGCTTTACGAGGTTTGGATGATTCAGACCAGAGATCATGCCTATCTCATTCACAAACTCGCGGTTTCCTTGGTGTGACTTGGAAGAAAGCTGTTTGACTGCTATGATAGTTCCATCTGACAGCTCTCCCTGCATTAATTTTTCTCATATCAGAAACCATAATTTCTCATGTATCTACATTTGAAAAGAACCTTTACATTTATTTTAGCATACTTTGAATACGGATCCGAAACCTCCTTCCCCAAGTTTGTTGGCTTGATCAAAATTGTTTGTTGCAGCTTGCAGTTGCCTCCAGGTAAAGCAAACCGTTGGTAGGCCCTGGACTCTTAGATCTGTGTGATCATATTCACAACAGAAAATAATTACATATAGCTGAAACGAATTGGTCATGTATTCATACACTGTGAAATATGATACCTCGTTCGCTTGTATTCTTGTCTCTTATGCATCTTCTCCGAGCATATATTCCCAAAGCCAAGAGAATGATTGTTACCAAGGCAGCTATAGTCCCAAAAATTAGGGGATAATTAGTTTGATGTTTTATTTTTTCCGCTGTGAATAAGACAAACAGAAGTGTAAATATATACATGATAGATCATATATAGACCAAGCTACAAAAGTATATTTTCAAGTCTTTTGACCTCCACATAGTGGCTCCATACCTGAAAATTCAAAAGAACCTGTGTCATTTGAAGTTATGGCCACTTGAAAGGGAAGAAAGAAATATGATCAACAGTACTTACTGTGGTGACACAAGGAAATTGCAGAGATAAGAGGACCATAGTTTCCTCTTCTGGGTATGAGGGTTGTCCCTTTCCCTGCCCAATACAGCTGAATCTCTAACATATGATTGGTTACGTTAACAACTTTTTTTTCTTTCACAACAGGCGTCATAGTCCCTCTAGACTCTTTTTTGATGTTAAAATCTCTTAAGAACAATTCTCCCTAACAAAAAGAGAAGTGACAAAAGCAAATAAGCTTCAATCTTTCATGCTTCATTCTAGAAAACAATTATTAAGTGACACTTCACCTGAACATAGACATCAAATATGCGTCTGCCAAGGCGACTGAATGGTTCTTCGTCTGAAAACTGAATCTCCATAAAATGGAGTTTCACATTGTAGGATCCATTTTCCAAGCAAAATGCATAATAAACAAGTGAGAGAGCAGATCTACGTGCAGTCTTATAAAGATTAGGAGAATCTCTAGGTAGCTTTGAACTAGCTGAAATGGTGTACGTATCATTCTCGCTATGTTCATCCGCGGCAAACACACCTGTGTTACTAATTCCCCAGGTTTTGAAGTGTTGATTTGTTGCGGAATAGACAGTACTGTCATCAGCTTGGTAGGCGATTTTATGAGAGGAGTTTTTAATGACTATGTCTTCTCCACCACAATTTATATGTAATGTTCGCTGATCTGCCATCCATAATTGAAAGAGATAAATTAACAGGCAAAACAGACAGCAAAATATTATGTTAGAGACGTTCTGTACTTACAGCTTGTGCAGTTGATTGGACCAGCACATGGAAGAAGCCCAGTTCTGTATGAAAAAAAACCAAAGTAGTTAGACATCACAATGGCACAAAATATTCTACTGATACGAGATAAAGCAGAAGAGTATATACTTACAAGTTGTTCTTCAAATATGAGCTCTGGTATGTATTAATGTTACTGATTGAGCACAAAATGTAAATAGAAACTTCAACATGAGAATGTTATCAACAAAACAGAGAAGATGTATTATATCAACCAATATTTCATATTTGTACCTCTTTTCCTGACAACTAGACGACCAAGAGAAGTTATTGTACGAGATATCACTGTGAGAAATAACAATAATAAAAGATTAGCTGACATGACGAAAAAATATCTCAAAAAGATATAGACAAAGGAAAGCTTAAACGTACATATTAGATTGGCTATTGAGAAAAACACCTGATCCAGCGTCTCCAGAAAGTCTGTTTCTAGTCAAATAGCTGAACAAACATGTCAGAATAATGCATACTTGATCATGACAACATGGTTTTGACAATGTTTGGACACCTCGTTAACATGTTCGTCTCAGATTGTATAGTACTTACGTGTATTTTGGTGCACTTTGTATCC